>NW_022900947.1:55241501-55286883 GCF_012274545.1 Fukomys damarensis
AAAAAAACAAAAAAAAAAAAAAAAAAAAAAAAAAAAATAAGGACATTCCATGACAAAGAACAGTTTAAGAAACTTAGACCACCAAACCCAGGACTCCAAACAATATGCACTGATATCCTAGACAAAGACAATAGTAACTAAAATCAAAATCTCTGAAGGAGCAACCTACCAAGCAGGGTGAGCAGTTAATAAAAGAAAAAAATGAAGTAGTCAACAAGAAAAAATAATGTGAGGCCAGTAATAAGTCAATATCTTTCAATAATAATTCTCAACATAAATGACCTTAACTCCCTTACAGACTGGCAGGATAGGTCAAAAACAAAACTGAACTAGAAAAGAACTACTGCCATTACTCTTCAAACTTTTCAATGAAATTGAAAGGGAAGCAATACTTCATTCCTGGAAGCAAGTATCACTTTGATTCCCAAACCAGAGAAAGACACAACTAAAAAAGAGAACTACAAGCCAATCTCCTTAATGAATATAGATGAAAAAAAATCCTTAATAAGATACTAGCAAACAGAATACAGAGGATCATCAAGAAGATCATACATCCTGACCAAGTTGGATTTATTCAAGGGATGCAAGGATGGTTCAACATACATAAGTCAATAAATGTAATACACTACATTAACAGAGTCAAGGAGAAAAACCATATGATCCTCTCGATAGATGCCAAAAAGCATTTGATAAAATTCAACACACATTCATGATTTAAAAAAAAAACCTGCAAAAAATTGAAATACATGGTCTATATCTCAACTTTATAAAGGCTATCTATGAAAACCAACAGCCAACATCATATTAAATGGGCAAAAACTGAAAACCTTCATGTTAAAATCAGGAACAAGAAAAGGATGCCCACTATCACCACTCCTCTTTGATATAGTTCTGGAAACAATAGCCATAGCAATTAGACAAGAGAAAGAAATTAAAGCAACAAAGATAGGAAAGGAAGAAGTTAGACTGTCATTATTTGCTGATTATATGATATTCTACATTGAAGACCCAAAAAACTCCACCAAAAGACTTCTCAACTTAATTGACACTTTTGACAGAATAGCTCGATACAAGGTCAACACCCAAAAATCAATAGCCTTCTTGTACACAAATAACAGACTCACTGAGAGAGAAATTAGGGAAACAATTCCTTTCACAGTACATTCCAACAAAATGAAGTATCTAGGAATCAATCTAACAAAAGAAGCAAAGGACCTCTACACTGAAAACTACAGCACTCTGAAAAAAGAGATCAAAGAGGATATAAGGAAATGGAAAACTGGGTAGGAAGAATCAACATAGTGAAAATGGCCATACTACCAAAACTGCTATACAGATTCAATGCAATGCCAAATGAAATTCCAACACTATATTTCAGAGAACTAGAAAAAAGAATCCAAAAATTCATTTGGAATCATGAGACCTAGAATAATAGCAAAAGCCATCCTAGGCAACATACACATGGCAGTGGGTATAACATTTCCCAATTTGAAACTATACTACAAAGCCATTTTGATAAAAACAGCATGGAGCTGGCAAAGAAACAGACCTGACAATCAGTGGAACAGATTGGAAGACACAAAAACAACTCCAGATGTACTCAGCTACCTCAGCTTTGACAAAGGAGCTGACTGTCCCCACTGTAGGAAGGATGGCCTCTTTAATAAATGGTGTTGAAAAAACTGGATCTCAACCTGCAAAAGATTAACATTAGACCCTTATATGTCACCATGCACTAAATTAAAATCCAAGTGGATTAAAGATCTAAATATAAACACAAAAACACTAAACTTGCTGGAAGATAAGTTAGGCAGAACTCTGAAAGACATTGCCATAGGAAAAGACTTTATGAACAAATCCTCAGTAGCACGGGAACTAGCAGAAAGAATCAACAACTAGGATCTCATCTTATTAAAAAGCTTCTGCACTGCAAAAGAAACCATCAACAGAACTAAGAGACAACCTACAATGTGGGAAAAAATTCTACCAGCTGCTCCTCAGACAAAAGACTATTATCTAGAATATATAAAGAACTCAAAACAATCAGCCCCCCAAATATAAAGACCCAATTCAAAAATGGACATCTGAAATGAACAGACACTTCTCAGACAAAGAAGTAAAGGCAGCAAGTAAATATATGAAAAAATGTTTCACATCACTGGTCATTCGAGAGATGCAAATGAAATTCCACCTCACCTCACAAAGAATAGCTGCTACCAAGAAATCACACAATAATAAATGTTGGCAGGGTTGTGGGAAGAAAGGAACCCTTCTCCATTGTTGGTGGGAGTGCAGACTGGTGCAACCACTGTGGAAATCAAAATGGAGATACCTCAAAGAGCTCGGAGTAGAGGTTCCATTTGACCCAGCCATCCCTCTGCTGGGTATCTTTCCAAAAGAATTAAAAGAATTATATTACAGTGATATACGCGCACTCATGTTTATAGCAACACAGTTTGTAATGGCTAAAACTTGGAAACAACCTATTTGCCCATCAGTTGGAGATTAGATAAAGATGTGGTTTTTCTATAAAATGGAATACCACTCAGCCAGAAAGAATGAGAAATTAGATTCATTCATAGGAAAACAGATACATATTGAGGATATAGTCCTAAGTGAAATAAATAAGTCACACAGGTGTAAATACCTAATAGTTTCTCTGGTGTGAATAAACTGTAATAGTACATAAGATCCTAATGAGATAACTGACATTGTGAAGTGGGAAGAAAAGGGCTAAAGGTGTAGGAAAGGTTTGTTTCTCTGGTGTGAGAAGCTAAAAGGATAAATAAGGACTAAAATGTATAATAGAAATAGGGAAGTAAAAAGAAAATATTCAAATATGAAGGGAAACTAGGGAAGGGGCAGTGAAAAGGAAGGAAAGGAAAAGAAACAAGGAGAATAGAAGAGAAAAGTGAAACAAAGCTTTTGTAAATGAGGAGAAGGGTGAAGGGATGGGAGAGCAATGGGAAAAAAGAAGAATCAAGGTATATCATGTACAGATTCAAATTCCCTACGATGCATGTTATCCTTGTATCTAAAATGTTCCAACAAAATTATATACACACACACACACACACACACACACATATATATGAAAATTTTTGTATAAAAATAATCTCTCCAAACAAATAAGTTTGAAGCATGTTATAGGAGATATATGCATTTGTTGTAGGGCTTCTGGGAGTCCTGACTATACCCAGAAACAGTGTGAATCTCCAAGCAATATAAACAATATAGTTTCTCTCAAACTTACAGGGTTATGTATTTCTTTTTTAGGGAATATCCTGTGCTATGAGTAGCTAGTGGTTGAGAAAGGAATTATAATCAACTCACTGCACCTTCCCAAGTTCTGCACTATGACAGGCATAGAACTTATTCTCTAGTTACATGTAGGTCTGGTTCTATGTGGAGACAGCGAAGCTAGGCTGTTCTTACAGCATTTCAATTTTTAAGGTCAATAGCAATCTACAGTTGAAAGTGTCTAAACAAACCACGAAATCTAAAATATATTTGAGTAACCTATTTTTGTAATTTTTAGTAATTTGCATAGTTCCATCCTAACCAGAAAATAAGTATTGGGATGCTCATAATATAAGCCCCAAACTACTGGGGACCCCTGCAGTTAGGTTCCAGTTTCCTGCCCAATATACTATGCAAGCCTGAGGGGGAAAAAAAAACTCAAAGACAGAAAACAGGGTGCCAGGGCAACCAATGTTGGTGCAACCAAAAAAGATACTGGCCAATCCAAGCCACTGATTTTTATTGGTAATTAATTTGGATAAAGGCAAGCTATGCGCAAAGGCAGGACTACATGACAAGATATGCAGTCCTGCAATTTCTATGGAAATTAATGTAAGCAAGGCTCATGAAGGGCAAGACAAGGCATTCTTGAATTAGAAACAAAATAGACACAATATATGGGTTTCTTTTCTTTTAAATTGAATTTATTGGTACATTCTAGGTAGACAGTACAGTTACATTCATTACTGGGATCTTGTACCTCTACATGCCAGGTCTTGGTTCTCATTTTTTCCCCTTGTCCCAGCCCTCCTTTCACCCCCTCTTCCCCTCCCCACCATCAAACACTTTAATTTCATTTTTACATTTTCGCATTTTTTTCATTTTCCCTTGTTCCCCTTTCCCTATCCTTCTCACTGTCCCTACACCTTTGGTCCTTTTCTTCCTATTTCACATTGCTAATTGTCCATTAGGATCTTGAGTACTATTTTAGTTTTTCACACCAGAGAAACTATTTGGTATTTACACATGTGTGACTTATTTATTTCACTTAGGACTATATCCTCAATATGTATGTATTTTCTTATGAATGAATCTAATTTCTCATTCTTTATGGCTGAGTAGTATTCCATTTTATAGAAAAACCACATCTTCTTTATCCAGTTTCCAACTGATGGGCAGATGGGCTTTTTCCAAGTTTTAGATATTACAAACTGTGCCGCTATAAACATGGGTGCATATATATCACTGTAGTATGATTCTTTTAATTCTTTTGGAAAGATACCCAGCAGAGGGATGGCTGGGTGAAATTTGATTAGAACATTGTCTTTCTAGTAAGGATTTAATTGTGGGAATGGAATTTGGGTGTGAGTTACTCTGACTGCAACACATAGGCTTCAGCTGGACTCGCTTCTACAAACAAGCCCATTCTGGGGTTAACTCTTTACAGCCTGCCTTAGGCATAATCAATATTATGGTCTCCTATACAAAATAAGCCTCAGTTAAGATCATCCGTCAGAGAGATGCATATAGTACCTATGGTGGTAGATTGACTGTTTCAACCTGAGAAATTTGGTTAAGAGAAGCTCAGCAATTCCATGCCTTAGGGTGTTGAAGAGCCTAGGATGTGGAGGACCCACCCTAGGGCTGTTCCTCACCTAGATGGTATAAAGGGGAAATAAGGAAGGATGTATCTGCTTCTGTTCCTTTGGAAGAGCTCCAGTCTTTGCCTTGGACATCATCTCCTGCCTTCTACTCTGCCACAGACTCTTCTGCTTCCAGCCTGGATCCTTTGCCTCCTTTCTGGCATAGACTCTTCAGCCTTTCATTGCAGTCCCATCAGCTTTCTGATACAGACTCAGGGACACTGCAGGGAGCTCCAAACCTTTGACTAAATCCGTTGATCTCCACGGTGCAGACAGAGCTTCTAGACTCTTCCTCGTCCAACTCTGGGGAGTCATTGTAAGCCAATCTTGTAAATTCATATATTTTTATATAACTTGTATTATATCTGTTTCTCTAGTAAATACTGACTGATACAGTACATGTATTGCAACACACAATGGACATATTATATTATGATATTAATATATAATTAAATATAAATATTATTGACTTGAATTCTGAAAATAAATGACAATATAAATTAAATTATAATTGGTATTTGTAAATACTCGGGTGGGAACCTTTGGATAAGAGATAAATGCATACATAAACAGATGAACTCAAGATTTACTGTTGAATGACCAAAGTACAGACAACACATGAATAATGTGCACACTTGAAAATGAACAGATGTGGTTGTGTCTAAAACGAATCTTCATAATTCAACACATCATGTATTATAAAGGCTGTACTTAATTCATTTATGTGAAATAAAGAAATGTTTTCTGAATTTTTGTGCCTGCAAATTTTGTTGCTTTTGTATGGACCATCATTCTTAACTGTCATCATTTTTGTTACCACTCCTGCCTAGTAAGGCAGCAAGTAACACTTGATTTAATGGAAACATTGTAAAGCCCAGCCTGCAAGTGGTCTTTACTTGGGTGAAGAACTCATTGTATAAAACCACTGACGGCTGTGCTGCCAATGCACTATGAGCAGACTACGTGGACAAGAAGTGCTCATTTAAGGACAGCTCTATTGTTGAACATGAGAAAATGGGGCCAATGGTTCTACAGGAAATGGAGTTGCAAGAAATTCAGGCTGAAATTTGAGGTTTGGAGAGTTATTATAACGTTTCAGAAAATGGTATGCTTGTAATTTAATAAATGCAAATTTTTGTACATAAAAAATTACATTCCCTGAAAATTAGCCCTTTTGCATCTTTTGGAGCAAAAATTAATATAAGACCCAGTCTTATTTTTGGGGAAATATGGTTTTGTACCCTATAGAGTTTTCTACTGTACTGCTACAGAACACACGTTCTTTTTAGCAGCACATGGAACTTTCTTCAAAACAGACCACACACTAGTCCATAAAACTTGTTTTGATAAATATTAAAAATCAAAATTATCCCATGTGTATTATCAGATCATAGCACAATGAAACTAGACACCAATAATTTTAAAAATCACAGAAATTTTGCAAGCACATGAACATTAAATAATACAGTCCTGAATACCCAGTGGTACACAGAATAAATCAAGAAAGAAATTGAATAATTATAGAATAAAATTACACTGATAGCACAAGATTCTAGAACCTATGGGATATGATGAAAGCAGCCCTAAGAGTGAAGGTTACTGCTATGAATGACTACATTAGAAAAATAGAGAGGACAAATAAATACCCCAGTGATGCATCACAAAGCCCTGGACAGTCTAAACCTAGTACAAAGAAGTAAATCATAAAGATCAGAGTGAAAAATCATGAAATTGAGATTTTAAAGCATGCAGAATAAGTGAATCAAAGAGCTGGTGGTTCTTTGAAAGAATAAACAGAACAGACAAACACTTTGCCAAGCCTACCAGAAGAAGAAGTGAAGAGACCAATATTATAGAGGATGTAGCTCAATGGTGCCACATTGCCTGGCAAGCACAAGGTCTTGAGTTTGACCCCGGTAGCAAAAAAAAAAAAAAAAAAAAACAATATAAATATACTTAGAAATGAAAAAGGCAAAATCACAATAGACACCACCAAAATGAATGAGACCATCAGTAACTACTAGGAAGAATTGTATTCCAAAAAAGTCAGAAGATTCCTGAAGAAATTAAAAGTAGAAATTCCATTCAAATCTGCTATTCCCCTTCTGGGTATCTTCCTGAAAGAGTGAAACATGTCACGATAACATAGCAAGACGTGCATACCCAGGTTTATAGTAAGCTAAGTCATGGAAGCAGTCAGTATGCCATGCCCATCAACATATGAATGGGTAAAGAACACATGGCATATATACAACAAGGAAGTACCTCTCAGTCATAAAGAAGGGTATATTTGAGTCATTGGTAAAAAAGCAGATCCACCTTGAGACCATAACACCAAGTGAAATACATCATACACAGAAGGTTAAATATTGCATGCTCTCTCTTATATGAGAAACCCAAAGTATAAATGATTTAAAGGGCAAAATAGTAGATTATAGGAAACAGAGAGGTAGGTGTTTTGCAAATGGGAAAGGCTATAGGGATAGGGAGGAGAGGAAGGAGAAGCGAAAAGGGTTAAGATGTGCTATGTATATATACCAGCTCCCCATGAGGAATATATACTGTAAACATGTACAAATAAAAACTTAAAAATTACTTTAAAAGAAAGAAAATAGTAAATATGAACATAGTTTCATCTTACTTAGTAGAATTCAACTTAATTCAATGGCTATTTTTCCAGCATCCACCAAACTACTTAGAAAAGTGGCTCTACTGCAGACTTCCACACATATTCCCTACTTTCTCCTGGGAAGACACAAACTGGCCAAATACTCAAATATTTTTACACATTTAGAAAGGCAAACAAGTATAAATTCAGTTCAATTCATATTTAATGATCTATCATATGCAAGATCCTGTGCTGGGAGCTACAGAGAATATAAAACTTAATTGAGGCACAAAATCTTCCTTGAAATCTGCCATCTTAAAACAATAACAAAAAATAATAACATCCACCAAAGTAGAGTAAAATAAGTAAGTTGTGAATCTTAATGAAGTTTCAGGAAAGGAAGAGAATGACACCAAATTAGGGGAGCAAAGACAGACAACATCAGCAGCCAGAGATGCAGAAGTGGGCTCCAGGCAGAAGAAACACCATCCGTGAACATAGAAAAACAAGATGAAAACATACTGCAGCTCCATTCGGATCTCTCAGGCATCCATTTTCCTGCACCACATTATACGATGACTGTACACTTGCTGTGTTTCCACACTAGGTAAACATGTCTCTACTGTGTTCTTCACTTTTGTGTCACACCACCTAGGATAAAGCCTGGCCCAGTACAACTTAAATTTCTGTTTAATAGCTATCATTGGAATTACAGTGCTGGCTATCATTTCCACTTATTAATTTGCCTTATTTATTCAGTCAAGCTGTCACTGCAATTAATAGCAATCATGAGCTGTGCATCCTTGTGACACGGCGATTGAGTTATCAAGTGCTGAAAGGAGGCAGAGATTTCAGTCCGAGTTTGTCTGACCCTGTCACTGATAAACAGATCCTCTTAAGCCAGGATTTATGAAAAGTGCCTTGGGTTTGGGTAATTTCAGATCTTCTGCCTCTCCTTTCTGGTATAGCAGAAACTAGGGGAAAATACATTCCTTGACTTAGAAATTCTAGAAAGTTCAGAAATCAAACAAATCACCTGAGAGTTGCACCAATATTCTTTTTCTTATTGTGGCATTTTCATACATGTATATAAAATATTTTAATCATATTATTTCCTCCATTATCCTCCCTTGCCCACTCCCCCTCCTCTCCAACTCCCTCCTAGACCAGACTTTTTTAACCTTTCACAGTTGTGCTCTCAGGAGACCCCAGAGACCTCTAGGTCTGCGGTTGCCTGACACATTGTTTCCATACACTTAAGGGCACTTTTCTAAGGATATGATGTATGTATACCTTGAATCAGGTTTCAAAAGTGTCCATAATCCAAAGAAATCTAAAATTAAAGCCTGCAAGAAGGATTTAAAAAAACGTCTAGACCCTTGTGTTTCAATAAATACTTCAATGAATACTCATATGCTAGGTCATTTCAGAAAAATTATCTTAGTGTTTTTGCTGATGCATCCATTTTTAAATGATTTAGGATTTCTCCCTTAATAGTATATAGTTCTTAACACCCAACACCATAATTACATTGCTGTAAGTTACCTGCTTTCAGGCTCAAATTTTCTTGTCGAAGAAATCACGCAGCCTGCTTAATGTGGCTGGTTTACTTTGGTCTAATCCCACTGACTCCTCAGTTTCCTGGCTGGGCCTGTCCTGTTGCAGTTTGGGGTTGGCAGTGTGCCTGCAGTGGACAACACAATCTCCCGGAGCTCCCTGAATCACCTCCTGCCAGACAGTGGCAAACAATGATTCACTTTGAATGAGTGCATCACTGAAACCACACTCTACACCGGCAACAAGTCTCCTCACCCAAACCCAGAAACAAAAGTGGCAAAACATTCAGTTCTGCCTCTACGAAAAGAAAAATCTGAAGACTCTCACCCTCAACATTCATGTAAAATAAAACCCAGGGGAAGTAGAATCCCAAGGGCCTGTGCTCTCTTTCGTACAATAAGGCTACTTGAATATTTAATGTTCCCCCGCCAAATGTAAGCACTAAGAGGACCATGACTTTTATTGCCAGGGACTAAAACTATACTGTTGAAGCTAGAGTGAATGTTAAATGATAACCTGGAAAATGAATTGAATAAATTTGTTAAAAGAATAAACTTGCCTATGAAAGTTCACTTGGTTACCAGGCATTCAATTCCATACACCGGCTGCTCCCCAAATAGCCCATGAGATAATAAAAGGCTTTATTCAAATCTAGTGCCAGAAAGATGGAGTGGCTTAGACCGCATCAGGCCACACTGTCTCACTGTGACCAGGTGTGCTGAGCCCTTCAGAGTGAAGGATCAGAGGGAGGAAACAGAGAGGCAACATATAACTCCACACTGTATCTTCCCCATCCTCCCTTCCCCATGGAAAGGGGAGATCTGCATATTCTGTCCCTTCCTCTGGCCTCAGGAGGAAGGAGGGTGGCAGTTTCTGCCCTTGCCATGAGAAGTTTGGAGAACCATGTAAGCAATCTGAACTCAGAGTTATGTTTCCTCCTACTGGTTGTAAGAATGTAAATAAATTTGCTTTCCTTCCACATTCTTTACTCCTAATAACCTTTACCCTGTTATTCCCTGATCTTCAGTCATGTTTACGCTCCAAACCCATGCAGAGCCACATCTCCTCTTTGAAGTACTCGCTCAACTCAGTTTGATCTACACCCAATAACATATATCCTTACAATTCTGCATCAACTTGCAGTGATCATCTTGTGCTTTTGTAATATTATAAACTTAGAAGATGCTAAAGAAATGTAAAACAAGGCCTCAAGAACTCTCCATCTAGTTACTACATTCTAGCACAACAGAGACTGCCAGAAAATAATGGAGACAAGGGAAAGGATTTAGCTCAGTAGTTCTGGTCACCTGCCTCGCAAGCACAAGGTCCCGAGTTCAATCCCTGGTACCAAAAAGAAAAAAAAAAAGCAGAAGAAAATAATGAATGGAGACACATAGAATAATAGCTGATGATGCAAAGGGCACATGTAGTTAAATCAGACTCCCCCAACCTTCTCTCACACTGCTCCTCCCCTCCCATCTTGCTCCAGTGTTAAGGGACCACAGCACTGCTGTGCAGGCCTGCAGTCTCCTGACTGCCTAAGGGCATTCTTCCTAGTCTTCAAAACCCATGGGGTGTTCTCTGTTGAACCTTTTCTGACCTCCTGCCTCCAGCCAAGTTAACCATGTGCATAGTGTTCCTGTTACACCCACCACACATGCTGCCACTCTGAGCCTCTGTGTTTCCCTCCAAACAATATCCTTATGCCTAGCATAGCTTCTGACAGTAACCAAAGTCAAAAGTGTAAATGAATTGAATCATTGGAGAAAAGCTTTGTTTCCCTATCTCAGTCCATTTTCCATTAAGTCACCTGTACTGTACAGTCGAAGAAGAAAAAAAGGAAAGAAGGCCAAATCTCAGATGGTCTTCCATGCCAAATGCAGATATTCTTTGTTTAACAACTTTTGGATTTATGAATTTTGACTCATCTTTTTTTGTACAGCTTTACATCTTGTTTATAGAGCCCCATGTCTTTTTCATATAGTACACGTTGCTTATACTGTGATTTTCTCTGATAGTACTATATAGTATGGTACTGTAAATTTCTATTCTGTTATACATTAAAACACTGCGTGTAAGAGTTATGCAAATAAAAGCAGTCATCAAGCTGGAGTTTCCTTTGAGCATGTCTTTGTACATACAACTCCTCATTAAGCAGCCAATTTATTTAGATGTAGTCGCAAGAATGGAACTCAGTCATTAAACAAAGAATGTCTTAGAAGCCTGACCCAAATTCATCATTCATTTGATTTCAGAAATTATTGAAGGGACCCCACCTGCCTCTGCAGAGGCCTGGGCCCTAGAACTTAGAGATTGCACTCTGCTGTTCTTTTTCAGAAAGAAACTGCACTGGATCCCTTGTCTTTACCTTAGGTTCCATTTTCATTTGCATCTCTCAGATGACCAGTGATGTTGAACATTTTTTCTAATGTTCATTTGCTGTCTCTACTTCTTTGAGAAATGTCTCTTCACACTCCAGAGAGAATGGCTGCTATCAAGAAATCAACCAATAACAAATGTTGGAGTGGTTATGGGGAAAAAGGAACCCTTCTCCACTGTTGGTGGAAGTATAGACTGGTGCAACCACTGTGGAAATCAGTGTGGACATACCTCAAAATATTAGGATTAGAGATTCCATTTAACCCAACTATTCCCCTTCTTGGTATCTTCCCAAAAGAATTAAAAGAATCATACCACAGTGATATATGCTCACCCATGTTTATAGAGGCACAGTTTGTAATAACTAAAACTTGGGAACAGCCCAAATGCCCATCAACTGGATAAAGAAGATATGAGTTCTTATAAAATGGAATACTACTTAGCCATAAAGAATGAGAAAGTACAGACATTTATACCTAAATGGATGCACATTTAGGTGACACTCTTAAGTGAAATCAATAGACACACGTGTAAATACCAAATAGTTTCTCTGGTATGAGAAACTAAAAGTGAGAACCAAAATGTATAATAGATAGTACAAAACAGGAAGAAAAGGCCCAAAGGGAAAAGGGAAGGAGAAAGGGGGAGGATAGGGGAAAGGAAAGAAGGTAAAGAAAAAATATGAGATAAGAAAAAAATGGAAACAAATTTTTGTAAATAGGGAGGGGTGGAGGAGTTGAAGGGAGGGCAGGGAGAATGGGAAAAAAAATAAGAACCAACATATATCATGTAAAGGTACAAATTCTTAATGATGAATGTCACCATACTGTATACCTAAAATGTATCAGTAAGCCTAATGAATTTAAAAAAAAGAAAAAGAACTGTAGGCCAGGTGTTATGGTGCATTCCCACACTTGAGTGGGAGGATGTCCAGCAATTCAGAGCTAGTCTCTGTCTCAAAAATACCAAAAAGAAATAAAAAACAATTCAAATTTCTGAAAGGCAATTTAGCCATACTTACTGAAATATAAAATGCAGATATCCTTTAAAATATTATTTCCATGAGTACTACCTACAAATATTCTCACATGTGTAAATAAAAGTTTTATGAGGATGTTCATTGTAACACTTTTGTCATTACAAAATAAAATGGAATTAGACTTACTGTTTATCAAAAGAAAAAGGTGATGTAATATAATGTAACCACTAAATAAATGAAAGTAATCCATGTGTACTGGTTTATAAAGTTGTTCATTATCTAAGTACTCCAGATAAGTTACAGAGCAATGTACATAATAAACTTCACTTTTTAAGAATATAGAGTTCCATATATATTGGTATTTGATTTATGTCCTCATTCTTACATGATAAAACAAGCAACTTTGGAAATAGTTCAGGAAAGAGATGAAAGTGAAGATAGATTTTAATTTTTTAATGGTTGCACTTTTTTAATTACATAAGGCATGTCTTCCTAAAATACCTTCTAGTCAAATGTTAGACACTGAGTAACATAATGTCTGTGGCTAATAACCCAACTAATGAAGTGTTGGGAAATGAAAGAAACCAAATGATTTCACACACAACTAAAACCTGATTGGTTCTCAAGTTTCCAATATTCTGGAGCTGAGTTTAAATTCTGTCTAGAAATTCAAATCATCAAAGGATAAAATATTTTACCAGAGTAAACTGGAGAAGTCACTTGGATTTTGAATATCATTTCATCTGTACACTTTGCCTGGTGAATACAAGGTAACTCTAATTGACCATGTTTTAGTAGAATGTTTATCTTTGTAAAGTATCATGTGTCTCAAAAGGGCAAAAATGGTGTGAAAATATTTCAATATTTTGTAGTCAGACTAGGTGGAGGTTAAGGAGATGACACTGAAAGTTTATTAGGAGTAGAGGCAGTATTTATCAAATGAAAATCAGAACATATGAACAAGTATTTCTTAGTTTATGCAAATGAATGTATTGAATTTCTAAAGATATGAAAATGAACCCATTTGCAAATGTAGAGACTTCAGCAGCTTAGCAATTATTTTCAGCAGATCTAAAGTTGAGGACCCTGCTTTGTTCTTATAGGTAGCAATCTGAAACATGAAGACTTTGATTCTGCTGTTCTGTCTTCTCGGATCGACTCGTTCATTACCAGTAAGTGCAGTCTATTTGCCTTCTGTGCCAGCCATACAGCATCTCTAGCCATGGCCTCTCTTTCCCTGTAGCCATCAGAATGGATTTAATTTATGATGCATTTTTTTTTAGTTTCCTGTTTTTATTTTCCAAGGCAAAGGATGATACACTAATAAGGTGTTGATGTATATTTTAATATTTCTCATTTTAAAATACATTCACACAGTTATAGAAGAATTTCAGTTATTTTGGCAAAACAATGGGTTAGAAATGAGGGAAAAAGGAATGCCTCAGGCTATATCTACTTAAAATGGATACTTATTTGGGCCAGGGGTTTAGTTCAGTGGTTCTGCCATATACCTCATAAGCCCAAGGTCCCAAGTTTGATTCCCAGTACCAAAAAAAAAAATGGATATTTACTTGATTTTCCAAAAAAATTTTTTCTTGGCAACTAATTTTCTATTCATGACTGAAGAAGTAAACTAAATTTTCTGATTTCTCTAACTGAGTAATTATATGAGTTGTAGATTATATAAATTCTAAAAGGTCTATCAAACTGTGTGATACCAAAATCATATTATAAAATTACCAGTATTTTTTTACTCAGGACATTTCTTCACCAAACATGTTCATATGTAAAAGGTTCTGAAAGAAAAGAGGATCAGTGTTTCATACTTACTCCAGATAGCCACTTTATAAGCATACACATGGCTGGTTTGGATCTCGAAATGGACTTCTCTTTGTTCAAGATGTCTCAGTACAGACACTAAGAAAAAATGTATTTGCTGTTAAAAGAGGAAGCCATTCTTAGTTAAGCCTGAAGCTCACTTGACACTTCTATACTCATCCATATAATCAACCAATACTGATTGAAACCTCTCAGTATGTCAGACACTGCACTATTTCCTGAAAACACAACAGTGGGATAGGGGCTGATCCCCCATGGTGTTCACAAGACCTATGTATATGAATCAAATAATTGTGGTTAAAAAAAAAAGAAACATTAATTATAAATAGCTGTGATTAGCGCTGTGAAGGAAATGAACAGGGTAAGCTTAAGAGAGAACGGAACAAATCAGGAGTAACCAACCTCCCTCTTACTTCACTCCATGTCCATGCCCATTTCCTCCAGAAAGAAGGGCTCTGTGCAAATTTAATCTGAAACAAGGTAAAGTAGAAAGTTAACTTTTTGTAAAACAAATAGATATTTCACTTCACTGAATAACTTTACCAAAAGGTTCTTCAAAATAAAGTACAGTATATTTCAATATACAGTATATTTCATGCCATACAATGCATGAAAACTCAAGATAAATAAAACTTTGCAGAAGCACAGCCAAGGGGGCTGGGGAGCAGAGTGCAGACCTGTACAGCTGCCAAAGGAGCAGCAGATGAACAGGACAGATGTCAGGGACACGGAAATGGCAATGAATGTCTCCTAGGTGCAGGAGCAGTGTTTACCAAGTGAAAATCAGGACACACGAACAAGGTACTTCTTATTTTATGCAAATGAATGTGTGGAATGATAAAGACATGAAAGTGAATCCATTTGCAAATTAGAGACTGACAACAGCCCAGTAATTATTTTCAGTGGATCTAGAGCTGTGATCTAGACAGGTGCCCGATGGCAAATACTGAATAGAAAGAAAGGAAGTCAGATGAATCAAAGTCACAGAAGTAGGTGGCCTGAAAGAAACCAACATTCTTTCAACAAATATTTGAGTGCAGACAGATTTAGCTGCTTGGGTTATATCACTGAATAAAACACAGCATTTCTAGCCTGTGACATTTATATTTTAGCAAGGAAACAAGTGATAGCTGATAAACATCCTGAATCGGGAGATTACATGCGTGTTGGAGGTGGTGAGCATTAAGGAAAAGAGCAGGCAAAGCAGAGTTAGAGGGAGCAGGCCTAGGGCTCACGTCAGGGAGGGAAGCGTGGTCAAGGTGGTTCACAATAAGAAAGTGAATTCGAGTGTGAATTCAACTGAGGCAAGTGCAGCAGTAAAGCAGCATCTGGCGAAAGAGCCTTCCAGTCAGAGAAAACAGGTGCAGATGAGATGCTGAGGCAGGAATGGGCTGTACCAACCCCAGAAAGAGCACAGATCCTGCTGGCCTGAGCAGAGTGACAAGAGGAGACAAGGTAGGAAAAGGTCAGAGGGTTACTGAGGCCCCAGAGCATGAGGCTTTATAGACTTTGAGGAGTGTCTGCCTTTTACTCTGAGTGAAACTGGCAGTCATTCCACGCAAAGAGCAGAGGCAGTGACAGGATTACTGCTTTCAAAGGTTCACTCTGGCTACTGTGTTAACAAGATTTTAGGGATTAAAAAACAAACTCATCTGAAGAATGTATCCTTTCTCAGTCTCAATGCTGAAAGGAACCTCCAGGGACTGGTAATGCCAACCACTCTTTTTACAGCTAAGGGTGATAGTCCAAAGGGGAACCAAGAGTTGACTGCTCTGGAGCTGGTGCATGTGGAAGTCCACCCTCCCTTCCACAGTACACACCTAGGAGCAAAGGCTGGCTACAGTCAGCCAGAAGGGAAGGATTCGTTTTTCAGGACTAAGCAGGGCATTCCAGGGATTCTGGAACAGGCTCTACCACTCACATCACCTTACATAGGTGAGTTGGCTTCTCTTAGCTATAAAACAAAGCCACACAACTACACCACAGAAGTAGCAAGGACATTTTCATCCTTACTAGTCAGTGATTCCTCATACATTGGAAAATACCCTGGCCATGAAAAAGACTGAACTTTCATTACAGGATCAACATAGCAGGCACAAGGCAAAAGTGGGAAACTAATGAAAGTATAGTAGTATTTATGGCAGTTCAACTCAAGCTTTAGGATGCAAATATGCACAGAACTAAGATGCTAAGCATATATTTTATGTCTGGACAAAGAAGAAAAGCAGTTACAGAAAAGAAATAGAAGCCAAGGAAAGCCACTGAAAAACCCACCCCCCACTCCTTTCAGTGTTTGCCAATATACAGATCCATCTCCTGCCATGCATAAAATGTTCCAAGAAGTAAAACTGTTCCCCCATCCCCCTCCCAAAAAAAGGAGTAAAACTGTTCAAAATATATAGGGCTTAAAGATAGGCATTTTTGTAACAGAATGACCTGTTACCTTCTGGATGTAAGAACTGCATTCCTACCTTCTCAAATATTCGTGTTCACAGAAGCAGCTTAATTCTGCTTTGGAAGCCTCTCCAACAAAACCGGCTCCAGATCAGGTGACTACAGTAACCCAGCAGCAGCCTAGTCAGGTAAGTGTGTCTTACAAGAGAAAGATCTACAAGGGAAATGTGCTAAGACTTGTAGGTTTAACATCAAGATTTACACAGTGTGTCACATGTGTTGCCAAGCTGATATGTTCCTGCAGAATCTGTTTCTTCAAAGTATATTGAAATACTTTTGAAAACTGTGTTTCCTCTTGACAGCTATACTCCCTGCCCCTTCAACTTCCTATGTTGTAAAGGACTCTGCTACACCTACATCTAGACTTTGTGAAATAATGCAAATAATGCTAGAATCCAAAATTGTCTCTTTACTCAGTGGATATTGTAGAACAGTCAAGTGGGAAGCTAGTCTCCTTCCTTAAGGAGCCAGCAGATCAAACGATTTCAAGACCCTTCTTAAGAAATACAAACCGAAGCGAATATTGATGATAAAATAAGAAATAAGAGCAAGACAGCTAGCAACATAAACTTGACACATTGTTAAAGCGCTGTCCAGAACCACTGAAGGGGATGGCACGGCCTAGGAGGACCATGCAAGGCTACAATTTACCTGGGGGTAAATTCACCTTAGACAGGAGCACAGATGCCCTGAGCATAGCTACCTACTGACAGAGTGTCAGAAACAGACAATCTCTTATCTAACACATCAATTTCAACTCCCCACAGGTCTTCCCTTCCTTAAGTCTAATACCATTAACACAGCTGCTCACACTGGGGTCAGATCTGCAACTGGTAAGTACTCTTTAGAGTAATGTGGCATTCATTTTTTATAATATCCAGTGTTAAATCCGGTGCTTAGTGTTGAGTATGGAGGAGAGGTAGGAATGTGGGGAATGGTTATCCACCAGTGTGACACACACACACATATTCACTGTAGATAAGTGGAAAGAGAGAACAAGAGAAAAGTCAGAGAGAGTTGGGTTCTACTCGGTACATCCTGAAAAAAAATTTTCTTAATAAGAACAGCTCTTATAAAGGAATTGGTCTAATTCTCAAGTTCCTCTCACCTCTTCTCCAAGACCCTCTCCCCATTCCTCCACCATACCTTACTCGGTGCCCATTATAACATCCCCAAGGACACCCACATAACCATACTCACACCGGTAATAAGAGCACACTGAAAAGAGCAGAAAGACCTTCAGTCTTCCCACAGAGTATCTTTTAAATTTAATCGGTTTGGGGTAGAAAAACAACTCTCTTTCCTAATTAAAATGGACTTTTTCCAGTGTTCATATTCAAGTATAGTATTAATTCGTGGTCTAACTAGAAAATTTATTCTCCACCTCCTAATTTTCATGGAATGTCTTTGAAGGAATTTATTTCTCCAGAGGTAAAAAAGGGTAAAGCCCAAGAAACTTTGCTGTTATAGCCATAAAGGGAAAGCAAGGAAATATCACCTAAATAATTCTCCACGAGAGTGAGTTAAATGCCAGTGAAAATGTAATATGGGGAAAGTTAGTGATGGACTTTGTCTTTGTACTAGCACAGTAAACAAGTCTAAATTTTACCTGTGTCTAATTATGCACCTAGTAAAATAGTATATATTTATATAACAAATCCTTCCTCTAAATGTATTTTTACCTTTGGCAAGTATACTTTAGTTTCCCAATGTTCACACTAAAGAAACACAATGAAGATCTCTCTCATTGCCCCACAGCTTACTCCTGCCCCAGGGGCGGCCCCTGGTGCCCAGAAACTGCCGCTAACCCTGGGGGCACTGAATGGACAAAATCAGCTGCAACAAGTAAGTACCATGACTGAGGGAAGTGGCTCTAGGATAGATGTGCATAGGTTTGAGAGAATTTTTTTTAAGCACATTGAAAATTATTCCTGGGTCATGTGAAGATGTATGTTCCATAAAAGAGAACAGTATTTGGCGGTTTGGTTCTCACTAAAGCCATACCCAGAACTCTGAGTATGCTGCACTGTGACTATTCCAGAGTACATTTATAATAGTAAGATGGAGAACCACAGAGAGAGGGAAGATTGGAAAGGGGAGAGAGTAAGAAGAGAACCTGAGAGGAAGTGACATTGTTCTCTGCTGAAGACATTCTGGGTCACCAAGGTCATCCCAAAGAAAATTAAGAGATGGGTACAGGTTATCTTCAGCAAGTCTAACCTTCCTCTTGTTTGTGCTCTTTGCTCACGACCCCTCACAAATCCCCTAGGGACTCTCAGTCACTATGTCCTCACTGCCCACCACTGCTTGCTTTCAGGAAAAGTCTTAGAAAATACTTTCACACTAAGACAAAAATGACACAGTTAAGATTTCATCATTCCTTGGAAGTGCATGCATTTTAACCTTGGACAAGTCCAAATCCTTAGCTTCTGGAATCTTCTCTAAAAAATTTAAAAAGCTTTGGAGAAAATATGCTTATCCCGTAATGGTTAGATTAAATTATTTTTGGATAATTTATTCTCTCCAACATGTCAAGCCCATTATCTCCACACAGTTATTTAATGTTTTGTAGGATTATTTATTGCTTATTCTGTTATTATATTAATTAGAAAGAATTTTTAAAATACATATAAGCAAAGACAAATAATAAGATTCACCAGAAACAAACTCTATTAACATTCTGGGATGTGTCCTTCAGTCCTTTTTTAATGTATATAGTACATTTTCAAAACAAATTATGTTCTTGCTATACTGATGTCTTTGCAATCTGATTTTTTCCACTAAATACATTTTGAATAGTTTTCATGTCTTAAAATATTCCTTTACAGCATCGGTCTAGTGTATTCTTAGGATGCGACTGTACACTAAATTCTTTTCTGTGAAAGTGTGGAGATTTCTTTTCCCAAACACTCTGCTTCTATGAACAATGCCACAGCAAACACCCTTATTACTAATTCTCTGACCACTTTGATGAGTATCTCCCTTGGGCCAATTCTTAGTGTCTGAAATGAAAGACACACAAAATACCTTACAATGTAAGTCTTAGTCATAAAACCTACCCTTGAAAAAGGTTTGAAAAATGCAAATAAAGTAAAAGTCTCCTCAACACATGCTCCTGGTGTGATCCACACTCTGACTGCCCAGCTTCAGTCTCAACTGTTGCCCTGCTCTAAACTTAAAGACAGACTTAGTACAAGTTCATGTCCCTAACAAGTACTTGTTCCCTGGAGTCAAAGGCATGAGAGGTCTTTGTAGAAGTTACAGAAGTTCCGGTATAGTGGGTTTAACGATGCATGCTTCCAATGTGCAAGAATGTAAGTCAACCCCCAGCATCAGTGGAGATTCTCTGCTGTCACTGGACTGTGCCCCCACTAAGGACAACCACGTCCAATCTTCTGTGCAGCACCAGTCTCTGCACTCCCATTTCTCCCTATAAAGAGAGGCTAACTTCCTCTGCCACAAATCTAGGTACCCCTTGGCAGCTCCCAATTATCAAAGGAGTGGTTTGGAGTAGACTCTAGATCCATAAAACTCCCAGCCAAATCTCAGCTCTTCGTTTAGCTCTGGAGTAGTAGAGAGTTCCAGAGCATTCCAACACCTCACCCAAATCTTTTCCAGCTACAAATTCCTAACATTTAATTACCAGTGACTGCTGAATTATTGCTCAGCTAATTCTAAGTGCTCTGTCAATGCTGGGGTTACTGAGCAGTACATCTTGTGAGTTCCTACCATGCTCTATTTTAACAACAAAACACTCAGGCAACTATTATGAGAATAATAGTTCTATTATAATATTATAATAGAACTATTATGAGAATAACCTCTGTGTTTTAAAATACCAATTATATGTTTTAATGAATCTTCTGAGACAACATGTAACAGAAATCTATGCATTTTATCATCAGCTTCTTGAAATGATTTTCAATATGAAATCTGTTAGACACTCAAATTACTTCTTGTTTATCTGTGTTAGTCAGCTTTCCATTACTACAACAAATACTTAGGGTTACCGACTTAATGAAAGAAAAGGCTGATTTAAGACAATGGTAATAGAGTTTCAGTACATACTTGGTTGTCCCTGCTACATCTGGACCTGTGGTAAAGCAGCTTGTCATGGCAGGAAGCACATGGCAGTACAAAAAGCAGCTAACCTCATGGCCAGGATGCAAAAGAGGGGAAAAGTAGGGATGAGAATCCCAGTGCTCCCTTCCAGGACAAATCCCCTAGTGACTGGGAGACCTCGCAAATGAACCCATCTCTTAAGATTGATCATCTTCCAAAGAGTGCCACAAGCTGAGTACCCAGCCTGATCACATGGAGCTTTGGAGGACACAAACCCTCATAGCAGTATCTACTGTGCTAACTTCTACCTCGAATGTGCTGGCGTGGACAGGGTCTTAAATATCTCCCTGACTAATCTTACAAATGGGGTGAGTCCTATCCAGTTCTATAAATGAGTCCGTATCAATGATTATATATGATACATTAGTAACAAATATTAGTTAAGCAAATATATCTTTTTAAGAAAATCCTCAATATTTATACTATCTCACAGAATTTATCTTTTAATATATTTTTAGTGAATTTTTCTCTTTTATGTTTAGGTGTTACCAATTTTTGTAACACAAGTTGGAGCCCAGGTGAGATTTTTTTAATGATTTTTACCTTAAATCACTTTGATGTAGAATATTTAATCTTGTTCCAATTTGCCAATTAGTCACCAAGTTTTCAATTTACTTGGCATTGTATGGCTGTTCATAATAACAGGAGTTAATACTAATTGGCACTTACCATGTGCCAAGCACTGTTGTAGTATTTCACATGTATTATTTTATGTAATATTGAAAACAATGTCTTGAAGACATGATTTTATGTCCCATTTGAAAATAAGTAAGTAGAAATACAGGTACTCAGTGAGAGTTGCACCTTTAGTAAATGGAGCACCAAAAGAAGCAACCAGTCAGTCCCCCCGACCAAATTGTTAAAAGAAACTAATACATGGAATTCATCTTATGAGTCATAATTTGAGGGATTATATTTTACTCTCAAATTTATTTTTACCTGTATGTATTTTCCAAAAAGATTGACCATGTTCTCTCCTGTCTTCTTATTTACTTTTGTGACAGTAATTCCTGATAGCACTGATAAAATTACCAAGGGTCAAGATTAATATTAGCATAGGTGACAACTTTACTTCTAAAAACAGACACCAATATAAAGTTTCTAACAACTCTTAATTCCACATCTTGGACCATGTCCCAAGAAAATATGACATAGAGCAAAGGTTTATGTTCAACATCATCATCTAAGCAATATTTTGGTGAAGAAAAATGTTGAGCATAACTCAATTTTAGGACTGGGAGAAAATGGTTAGGTAAACTGTGCAAAATAAGAGTAAACACTGGGGCCATTCAAAATTGTATTTATTAAAATTTGTAAATAATACAATTAAGTGACTGCTATAGATTTTTTTAAAGGTAAGACATAAAACTGTATAATGATATAATTTCTATTATGTAAAGAAGAAATATATGGAAAAAAACAGTACATCAAACTGAATGGTGAAATTATGCCACCCTCTCTCCCTCTCTCTCTCCATTTTCCAAGTACCCCTCACTATGCATTTATCACTTAAAATAGAAAAATACATAACTGTTTAAATGAAAGTGACCTCACATTATTCAAATTATACATATTGACATTCCTGTATTATAAGCTACCATTGGTTTTCTAATAAAGATCACAAGACAGTTTAACATATTATTGACATTTTTTAAATGTTTCTTTATAATACTTTATTTTAAGTTTTTAAGTTATGTCTTACAATGTATATTGCCTTCAATATATTTAAATTTGCCTAATACCTTGTGTTTATAATTTTGCTTTTAGGCTACTATGCTAAGCTCTGAGGAACTGGTAACAATTTTAATCACTATCATATTAACTTCTTTTCACTTCTATACAATGTCTTCTGTCTTTACATAGTCTCCTTTGACCAGAAACCAACTCATAACTTGCAGTCTGTTTAGTCTTAGTTTTTTTTTTTTTACTGATGTCTGTCACTCACTTTTATTTCAAGACTGTGGGTATCATCCTCAGTTTGTAAAATTCTGATTTTCTACCATCTGACCTAATTCTAGTTCTGGTTTTATAAATATACTTCTGGTTTCTCTTAAAACTCAGATAAACTTCATTCTTGGCCCACTAACTCAGAATGACTTTGAGAAGTAGTTTGAAATGCAAAGTTATGGGCCTGACCTAGACCTGACCAATCAGAATCCCTTCAACAATGGAGAACCCTAAAGTTCATTCAGTTGTTTCAAAAACCACACAGAGTGGCTGAATTGATGACAGAAATATTTCTGCATGAATATTCCAAGGTCTTGAAAAATACAAAGGGCTGGGGGTTCGCTTGGTGATACCGCACTTACATGGCATGTGCAAGGACCTAGATTCTTTCCCTTGCCCCCCAAAAAATTTTAAAGATTTGAGCAGTGAAGGTCATGGCTAGTTAATCTACTTGAACTAATTTCTCATTAATATTTAATCTCCTAACTTGCTTAATACTTGTTTAAATCTTTTATGAAGAAAAGGAAGGTTATGGTATAGATGAATAGCAGAGAGATAGCCCATCACTGTCATATGGATCTTCTGCCTTAGTAATCCTCCAGGTATACAAGCTACCTTTTCCCATGGCTGGCTTAATTCTGGCCTTCCCTTTCTGAGGAAAGGAGCCAGCAGAGTGCCAGTGATGAAAACAGCATCCACGTGGCTCTAGCCCAGAGGCATCTCCTCTAAGGAAGATAGGATCTTCGTGTGTTCTCTGACTCCACCCTCTTCAGCTTGCTGTTTCTACCCCAGCTTTCTGCCCTCCAACGATGAAAGGTCCATTAAATGGACTTCAAATGTGTTCCTTCTGACTTTATCTTGTTTCTTTCTCTCATCTAGCCATTGGGCTCCCAGTTTTTCACAGGCCTCCTCTTGCATACTCTGTTTCCGGGAGGCATCCTGCCCACCAGTCAGGTAGGGGCTAATCCAGATGCCCAGGATGGAGCCCTTCCAGTGGGACAAGCAGGAGCAAATGCTAACATCCAGGCCACCCCAGAGGGCCACCTCTCAACTCCTGGTGTCACCGATGATGACTTTGAAGCAACCACTCCTGCAGGCATCCAAAGGGCCACACACACTACCAAGGGGATCACCACAGGGTCACCAAATGGTGAGTTTTCCCCAGCTTGGAAAGTGGCTCTCCCCTGAAAGAATGCAGAATGAGAGAAAATAGCTCTTTGTCTTGCTTTGACAACTGCAGATCTTAATTAACCAAGGAGCCCTCTTTACTCACTCATGGTTGACTTAAGCAAGTTGAAAGAGAGTTTTTACCAGGCCACCAACCCTATGGTAGTAAACCTGAAAGAAAATATGTAACTACTTTCATACATATGTGCTTTCCATCTCAGCTCAGAGCTGGAAATATTTGGAAGCAGACTGTGCACCTCTCCTTCCTGTCTTCCCCCCATACACACATACATACAAACACACAGGCCTATGGCAAACGCCAGGAACAGATCCATACTAAGATCAATTCTTCCTGATCTTTTCTTCAACCCATTAGAGTGAGCCTCCAAACTTCCTAACATAGTACTGCAAGCAGCCACTGATAGGCTGGAGTTCACATAACAGATGAACCCATCATGAGACTTTAGAAGTGTTACAAAACTAAGATTTTCTAGTCCAACTAGCAAATATGCTTGTTTAACATGTGGGGATACCTAGAAACAAATATCCTTAGGTTAAAAAAATAATAATGACTAAATATCACAATGCCTAATTTTGGAAAAGAAAGTTGTTATTGTGTGGAATATTTAAACTCAAAATGCTTTTAACTACATTTAAGAGGTATTTTGTTTTCTTCCAGGAATTCACTAAGCTGTATCAAACTTTTTCAACTAAACCGCCTCAAATTTGGTGATACATGTGAATCTCTTTCATTAATTATATTATGGAATAGCTTGAGACTCACTGGAGGGTCTTCGAAGAAATTCTTAGCTTACCTGAAACCTCTCTTTGAAATTTCAGAAAATATGTTAAATGTAGAGAATATTAATTTCTGAAAAAAATAGTTAAATGGGTAAATTTGTCTTTGAAATATACCATTTCAGAATTGGAAGATTCATATATTAAAATATATTTTGAAATTTGACTCTTTTCTTCTCTGGGATGGAAGCAAGCCAGATGTCTTCAAAAACTCATGACCTTCAGACACCTATATGACACTCTAGCTCTAAAACATCTGTATAATATTGTAGGTCTAAGACTTCCTCTGGAAATAGAGAGCACATTGGTCAAAAGGGAGAAAGGATCCTCAGCAATGTGAGGACAAATTCTGATCTCCTCCCACTGCCTCAGCACCCACTCTCCCCAAAGAGAAACAAATTTTCAATCATTTACAACACAGAGGAAATAAGTAATTTAAAATAGCCTGTCTTCAGCTTGCTTCACAGTCAAAGCTATTATGTCATTTATTGTTTAATTTTTAAATAGCTTTTTATTAATTTTATTGGCACACTTCTGATGTACATAATAATCAATTTAATCATAGAGAATTGGTACCTGTACATAATACATCTTGGTTCTTCTTTCCCTAACCCTCTCCCTCCTTTCAACCCTTCTTCCTTCTCATTTACAAAAGTTTTGTTTTCATGTTTTTCCTCATATTCTCTTTTTCCTTTTCCTTTCCTTCCCTTCCCTTTTCCCCCTCCCTTGCTTCTATATTTAACTTTGGTATATCTGAGTGGGAATTGGCACTGATGAAAGTAATTACTAAAACAGACAAATGTGATACTACTTTTGCTCCGTCTGACTAAAAAGTAGGATTTAATCTGACTTAAATGTATGACCTAGACCACTGCAGTTATCCAGACTGGAGGGGAAAACGGAGTGCTAGTGTTACAAATTACAGCCTATCCCAAAAAGGAAATAATGGATATGGTTAATAACATCTCTTACTGTATGTATTTGGTCCCCATTAGTATAGAACAAATGTAAATTTGCACCTATGTTCTCCATAACAAGTTTTTCAGGTGATTAAAGATTTAGTAGTGGTTAAGGATTTGTGTCTCAGATTTGCAGAATCTGAATAATGTATGTATGTATTGAGAAGTTTTTCATTCTGGGTGAGAGTAAATTAGGATTCAATCTTTCAAACATAGTTTGCCATTAATGATAATAATATTAAGTGTCATGAAAAGTCTTCCTACGTAACACTGTATCAAAGAAATCTGAAGCCTTACTTTTCTTATCTGTAATGTGGCAGTAAAAGTCCCTGTCATAGATATCAGACAAGGTCAATATGACAACCAAAGTAATAATCCATGATGATGCTTTGCCAACTCCAAACCACAGTAGAAATTAATTTGTTTATTGTCATTATCTTTCAAACAAGTTGAGGCCATCTGTCCTTCCATCCCCAACCATAGCCCCTAAACTGCCACACACACACACACACACACACACACACACACACACACACACACATATATATGATTGTAGAAATATACTGTACTCCATTGTTTTCCTCTTCTTTCAGTCATTCTTCTCCCATCTTATCAAAAAATATTTAAAGCCTATTTCATCTTTCACAGATCTTACTGCAGAAATTGCTTTGGGACAGAAAATCTCAAGCACACAAAACAAATGAAAAAATTAAAATATTGACTGTTAGTGTTAGAATGAGACTGACCCTTTGCAACCTGGGAAGTTTCTGGGTCTTAGTTTTCAACAAAATTAAACAAGGCCTTACAGAATTATCAGATCATTAAGTTGTTTAAAATAATTTTGACAGATGTAAGTGGAAAACATCACATTAAGTAAACTTAGTAAGACTCAGAAAGTCAAACATCACATAGTTTCTCTCACATGAGAAATCTAGGAAAAAGACAGAGTGAAACATGAAAGTAGTAGGGAGAATATTAGAAAAGATTAAGGGGTGGAGAGGGGAAAAGAAGGAAAAAAAGAGTAATGGGAAGGGAATGAGCAAAGTGTGTCAAATGAAGCCATTAGTCTGTTAATTAATATGTAATTCCAAATTAATTTAGATGATAGAAATTAAAACTTAGAAATTGAAATGATCTAGTTACAAACTCATTTTAAAATATTAATGGTAGATAAATTACACAATGATATACATAAATAATATATTTTTTATTTTTTAATAACATATATTTTAAATGAAAAATAACTGTGTTTTTAATGTGGTGAGATACTTAATTTAACCCAAAAATATAGTGAGAATAGTTTTTTCTTTTTGTTTTATTCTTTTTTATTTTATTTTTATTACTCCATGTTTGCAATACACTTTTTTGAAATACACAAAATATCAATAGCTAATATTTTAAAGTAGTCGCTCACAATGTTTACTAATTTGTATGCTATGCTAGGAATCACCTCCCCCTAGTGAATTTGAGATAAAAAAATGATGAGCAGTGAGTCTGCAGCAGCCAAGGAAAAGCAGCAACACAAGGGCAAAGGTACTACTAAAAATAAATTATGTCTCAACTCTAAGAGTCACCCCAAAGCAGAAACTTAGGAAGGAAGGTGTTGATGGGTGACATTTAGAGAAATCAGTGAGTTGTGAGCAAAGTGAAAGAGCAGGTCATGAAGGTGGTGCCATAGAGGTGCCTCTGAAGAAAGTACCTGAATGCAGTCACCCCATGGAGTCTGAAGACCCCATGGGCCAGGCAAAGGGGCACAGGAGAAGAGCCGCAAAACTGTAAGCTCATTGCCCTGATGAAATTGGAAGCTCTGACCAAGTTTAGAAATACAAGATTTAAGAACCCACATTCAGAGGATAAAATGGCACAAAGAAACACAGGTAGAACCTTTAGTTATTCATATACTATTCATATACTAAGAAGTAAAATGAGAAACCACATACCCAGTACAAAGTGGATATATTTTAGACCAACACATAAAACAAAGAACTACAACAGTAGTCACTGGCTACAGAGTTGAATTAAAATTAACAAGTGTAGATTAAACTTCCTTAAAATGCATAACCTCAGCAAGACATTACAGATAAGAGTGCCTCAACAAGTGATGTATTTTTGTCCCACCTAGAGTCTACTAAACTTTTAATAGTCTCTTATTTTATTGAAGACTCTATAGTCTATTTTATTTCACTGTTTCTATGAAACTCCAAACAGAATAATTTGAGAAGTCATACAAGAAAGGAAGCACATATGAGATCACTTTTTCTGTGGATAGTCACACTCTCTCATCACCTTCCCAGATGCACAGCCACCACTGGCTGTGGTGGGCACACTTATGTTGCAGATCACCCCTCCACCCTCTGGGGAACTCCTGAACATCAATACACACTGCTAAGGGGTTTTGCGATGACCCTATAGCCTAACCTTCTGGTCTACAATTCATTCTTTTGTTCTTTCTTCAACCATGTCTAATCAAATATGAATCCTGTTTTCTCATAATTTTATTTATTCACTTTCACTTCTAAAATTTCTATTTTTTTAATCTATAATACCACATTTTATATTTCCAGATTCCTATCAATTTTTTCAATATTTAATTTCAACTACTTGAATATAGTCTTAGTTGGTTTTTTGTTTGTTTGTTTGTTTGGTACCAGGGACCAAACTCACGTCCTTGTGCTTGCAAGGTAGGCTTCGGAACCACTGAGCTAGATCCCCGCACTGTTTTTTTTTTTCAAACAGAATATAACCCTACACTACCCCCGCCCAACCCCCACGCCTTGGCAGCAGACCAGTGAGAGGCAGAGTCCTGAAGGTGCCTGCAGCCCCTCAGCACATATCACACACACACACACACACACACACACGCACACACCTCTGGCCCACTGGCTGGAATGGTATCTGGATAAACACCACAGAGACACAGGGACTCATTAAGGCCATTGTCCTGAGCTCCAGCCTCAATTTTGAGTTATTGACATGGTTAAAAGTATAGATTAATAACTACCACAAATTGTCATTTTCTAAGCTGTGCTTGATACTACTGTGTTACTGACTATATCACTTGGGCTAAGGTGTTGTGATTGATCTAATCAGTTGTGCTCCCTGGAATAATGAAAATGAGATTGCCCCAGAGTCATTAGAGACTCAAAACCTAAAGACCAGCTATATCTGGGAGATTGAAGTATTAAGCCAGGAAATAAACCAAGAATGGTACCAATGACAAAAATAGAAATGAGAAAACATATAAACAAGATACAAACACAGACTTCCACCTCACCAAAGGTAAACCATGGAGGAAATGATGGGAAATAGTTTGATAGTCAACTGCCTGGACACCCTGAACTGATATCAGAGGAAGTAACAAAACAGATGAATGAGGCTCTAGAAAAATTCAAAACAGAATTGATTTCCCAGATAACCAAAGAGATGGTGAGCAAAATGAAAGACATGATTAGAGAGTAATGATCATAGAATTAGATTTAAAAAAATAGAAGAGTATAGAGCCATGATAGAAGCCATGCATGCCCAGCATAGGAAAGAAATGGAAACCATGAATGCCCAACATAGGAAAGAAATGGAGTCCATGAAACAGATTCAAACAGATACCCAAGAGATTAAAAACTGTATTCAAAGTTTATGTAACAGATTGAGCCAATGTGAAGAAAGGAAGGATATCAGATATAGAAGACAGGATGGAGGTCAGTGATTATGAAAAGAAGGATCTCTTCAAAATAGTAAGGGAACATGAGAAATCAATCCAACAGCTCCTAGATGATACAAGAAGAACAATATAAGACTGATAGGAGCCCACAAAAAATCACAAGAAAGTACAAATGACATAAAAAAAACTGTTCACAGAATTAATTATAAAAAACTTCCCAAAAAATGGGAAGAATTTCACATACAGGTAAGTGAGGCATATAGGACTCCAACTAGCCATGATTAAAAAAAAATCTATACCTAGCCATATAATAACAATCAAGATCCCGGAAACCCAACAGAAGAACAAAATACCACAAACAGTTAGAGAAAAGAAACAAATCATATGAAAAGGAAAGCCCCTCAGAATCACAACAGACTTTTCAACTCAAACCCACAAGAGCCTGGAGTGAGGTATTTCAAGACCTAAAAGAAAACAACCTCCAACCTAGACTGATGTATCCTGCAAAACTATCTTTTAAAAGTGATGGGGAAATAAGATACTTCCACAAAAAAGAATACCTGAAAAACTTCATGAACACCAAACTGGCACTCCAAACAACTCTAAACAATATCCTGGACAAAGAAAATGAAGGCCACAACTTCATAAGGACCAACAGAGCAAATATATCAGGCAAGGCAAGAAATTAAAGGGAGAGAACGAAAAATAAAAAATAAAAGAACCAACAACAGGAAAATAACATGACAATGAAAAGCCAATACATAACAATTATAACTATCAATGTTAATGTCCTCAATTCACCGATCAAAAGAAATAGACTGGCAGAATGGATTAAGATGCAAAATCCAACAATATGCTGCATAAACAAAATCCACTTAATCCACAAAGAAATTCATAGACTGAGAGTAAAGAATGGGAAATAGTTTTCCATGCGACAAAGAGCCTGGAAAAAAGTGTGGGTATATATCTTATTTGCAGACATAGTAGATTTCAAATCAAAACTAATTAAGAGAGACAAAGAAGGCCACTACATCCTCATAAAGGGAACAATAGGAAGAACTGACAATCATAAATATAAATGCACCGAATGTTAATGCCCCCAACTATACAAAACAAATACTAATGGATATGAAAAATGAAATAAGCACTAATACAATTGTAGTGGGGGATCTCAATACTCTGCTGTCACAAATAGACAGATCATGTAGACAAAAAATCAACAACAAAATAATAGAACTGAACCAATTCTTAGACCAAACGGACTTAGTAGATGTCTACAGAGTGTTCCAAAACACAAAATCAGTATATACACTCTTTTCGGCTGCACATGGGTCATTCTCCAAAATACACCACATATGAGCTCATAGAATATTTTTAAATAAATGCAAAGGAATCAAAGTTATCCCATGTATATTGTCAGGCCATAGTGCAATTAAGCTGGAGATCAATAGTATAAGAAACTGTAACAACTCCACAAACACATGGAAATTGAACAACACTCTCCTGAATTGATCAGTTTTTACAATTAAATGATAATGCCAATACAACACAAGAATCTATGGGACACAATGAAAGCAGTTCTACAAGGGATAATTCATAGCAGTAAATGTCCATACTAGGAAAACAGAGGGAGCTCAAACAACCTAATGCTTAATCTTAAACTTCTAGAAAAATAAGAGCAAGACAAACCAAAAATCTCATAGAAGGGAGGAAATTATAAAGATCAGACCAGAAATTAATACAATGGAGACTAAGGGAACTATACAAAAAAAAACTCAATGAATGAGAGTTGATTTTTTTGAAAGAACAAATAAAATCAATAAATCCTTAGCCCATCTTATCTCAAAAAAGGCAAGAAAAGGCTCAAATTCATGTAATTAAAAATGAAAAAAGTGAAGTCACAACAGAGCCACCAGAAATCAAGAGGATCATCAATACTATTTCGAAAAGCTGTACTCTAATAAAATGGAAAATACAGACAAAATGGACAGATTCCTAGATACACATGAACTTCCAAAGTTGAATGAAGAAGATATAGAAAGTCTAAATACCCCAATTACATTCAGTGAAATTGAAAATGTAATCAAAGAAAAGCCCAAGTCCTGATGGCTTCACTGCTGAATTCTACAAAACATTTAGAGAAGAAGTAGTGCAACTACTTTTTAAGCTTTTCAGTGAAATTGAAAGGAGAGCAATACTGCCAAAGTCAATCCTAGAAGCAAGTGTTACTTTGATTACAAAACCAGGGAAAGACACAACCAAAAAAAGAGAACTATAAGCCAATCTCCCTAATGAACACAGATGCAAAAATTCTCAATAAGATACTGGCAAACAGAATACAGAGGGTCATCAAGAAGACCATACACCCTGACCAAGTTCGATTTATCCTAGGGATGCAAGAATGGTTCAACATAGATAATTCAACAAATGTAATACAGTATATTAACAGAATCAAAGACAAAAACCATATGATCATCTCAATAGATGCAGAAAAAGCATTCAACAAAATTCAACATGCATTCATGTTTTTAAAAAAGGCAGAAAATTGGAATAGATGGTCTTTATCTCAAATTGATAAAGGCTATCTATGAAACATCAACAGCCAACATCATACTAAATGGTCAAATACCAGACCAGGGATTTTGCTCAGTGGTTCTGCTGCCTGCCTCCCAAGTGCAAGGTCCCAAGTTTGATCCCTGGTACAAATAAATAAATAAATAAACACATAAATAAATAAAAAAATAGATGATAGATAGTAGTCAAAAACAGACAGCCTTCACACTAAAAATCAGGAACAAGACAAGGCTGTCCACTATCAACATTCCTGTTTAATATACTTTTGGAAACATTAGGCACAGAAATTAGATGAAAAAGAAATAAAAGCAATAAGGATAGGAAAGGAAGAAGTTAAACTGTCACTATTTCCTGACAATATGATAATCTACATAGAAGACCCAAAAAACTCTGTCAAAGACTTCTCTTGACAGATTCAGTAGAGTAGTGGGATACAAGGTCAACACTCAAAAATCAATAGCCTTCTCATACAAAATAACAGACTCACTAAAAAGAAATTAGGGAAACAATCCCCTTCACAACAGCATCCAGAAAAATGAAATACCTAGGAAACAATCTAATGAAGGAAGCCAAAGACCTCTACATTGAGAATTACAACATTCTGAAAAAAGAGATTGAAGTAGATAGAAGAAAATGGAAAGATATCCCTTGCTCCTGGGTAGGAAGAACCAATATAGTGAAAATGGCTATACTTACAAGGCTGTTGTAAAGATTCAATACATTCCAGATTGAAATCCCAACAGTACACATCACAAGAACTAAAGAAAACAATCCAAAAATTCATTTGGAACCAGAAGAGACCTAGAATATCAAAACCATTCTAGGCAACAGAGGCATAGGAGGAAGTATCACAATCCCCAATTTGAAACTATACTACAAAGCCACTGTGGTAAAAACAGCATGATACTGGCAAAGAAACCAGGATCAGTGGAAGAGATTAGAAGGTACAGAAACAACTCCAGACATACTCAGCTACCTCATCTTTGACAAAGGAGCCAACCATCCTCACTGGAGGAAAGATAGCCTCTTTAATAAATGGTGATGGAAAAACTGGCTTTCAACTTGCCAAAGATTAAAACTAGACGCCTATCTTTCACCATTCACTAAACTAAAATCCAAGCGGATTAAAAATCTAAATATTAAAACAGAAACACTAAACTTGCTGGAAGATAGGTTAGGTAGAATTCTTGAAGACACCAGCATATGAAAAGACTTTATGAACAAATACTCCATAGCATGGGAACTAGCACAAAGAATCAACAACTGGGATCTCATCTTTTTTAAAAGTTTCTGCACTGCAGGAGAAACCACCAACAGAGCTACCATATGGGAAAAAATTTTACTAGCTGTTCCTCAGACAAAGATACACTATCCAGAATATGTAAAGAACTCAAAACCTCAGACTCTTCCAAATATAAAGACCCAATTCAAAAATGGGCATCGGAAATGAACAGACACTTCTCAGACAAAGAAGTAAAAGCAGCAAATAAACATAGGAAAAAGTATTCAAAATCACTACTCATTCAAGAGATGCAGATGAAAACAACACTGAAATTCTACCTCATCCCAGAAAGAATGGCTGCTATCAACAAATCAACCAGTAACAAATTCTGGCAAGGTTGTGGAGAGAAAGAAACACATCTTCATTGTTGGTGGGAGTGCACACTGGTGAAACCACTGTGGAAATCAATATGGAGATACTTCAAAGAACTAGAATTAGAAGTTCCATTTGACCCAGCTATCACTCTCCTGGGTATCTTCCCAAAAGAGTTAAAAGAATCACATGACAGTGATATATGTGCACCCATGTTTATAGTGGTACAATTGTAATAGCTAAAACTTGAAAACAGCCCAATTGCCCATCAACTGGAGACTGGATAAAGAAGATGTGGGTTTTTTATAAAATGGAGTACAGCAATAAAGAATGAAAAACTAGAGACATTTGTAGCTAAGTGGATGCATATACAGGCTATACTCTTCAGTGAAATAAATAGGACACACATGTGTAAATACATGTGTGTAGTTTTCTGGTATGATAAACTAACAGTGTAAATAAGGATCAAAATGTGTAATTGATATTGTGTAAGAGGAAGAAAAGATCTAAAGGTGTAGGGGAAGTGGGAGGAGCATGGGAAAGGTAAGAAGGGAAAGGAAAAAATAAGATACAAGGAAAAAAATGGAAACAAATTCTTTGTAAATATGAAAGGGTGGAGGGAGTGAAGGGAGGCCAGGGGAATGGGGAAAGAATAAGAACCAAGATACATTATGTAAAGGTACAAGATTCCCAGGATGAATGTAACTGTATTGTATACCTAAAATATACCAATAAAAAATTATATAGATATGACCCTAGCTATCGTGATTCCACTAGGGTCTTTTTTCCATAGGGGTCAGTTTTTCTTCTCATTCTTCCTCATATAATCTCGCCTCCAAATGAATCAAGGTACCCTTGATAATTTTTTAATTTTCTAAATTTTAAAAAATTTTTGTAGAAACAATTAGGTCCAAGGGCCATCTTTATTTATTTCTGCCAGCCACCAAAAGGAACAATAATCTGGATCATATTGATCTAAATCTAGAATTAGATTTTTCTGGGCTACTCTGGTAACAGTCAGGCCACAGTTCCAGAGAGGGCCAACTTGCTTCTGGTTTGCCCTCCTGGGTCCTTATTTAAAGCAAGTGAAGTCTCCAGAGCTCCCACTTTGGGTGGCTCCAGACTCCATTGTTAGTCCTCTGGCTCAATCATCTACCAAACATGCCACTCCACTACCAGATTTAAGGAAAATGGCCCAAATGCTGAGCCTTCCAGTCTAGATTCCCACCCTCTCCTCTCTCTTGACCCAGCAATTTCTCACTAATTTATCAATTTTTTGGTGGCTTTAAGGTTTTTTTACTATGTCATTCAGCTTTTTAGTTGACTTAAGCTATGAAAATTAGTCCATATTATCCCATGTACCATTAATAAACGCACAGTCCATTCCTGACCTTTGCTCTTCTTTCCACAGTATCTCTGGGAAGGGAAACTCTATTACTCATCAAAAGGTACACAGTGTTCAAGGAGACTGCAGGTCCCAGTACCTGAAGGCTCCCTGAAACTATGACTGTGAGGACTCAGCCCATATTGTTCCAGTCTGGGGCTTAGCTACTAATTCTGATAAAGCAGGAACAACCCTTTACAATACATCACACCTATATTTTAAAAAAGAAGTGATTATTCCTTAAAAACACACCTGGAATTCTAAACACTCAACATTAACAGTCCCTTCCTGTTCTGACTGAAGGAAAATTAGCAAGGATTTGACGTGGATGATGTGTGAAAGTGTGAACATGCATGCACCGGATTCCAAAACGGTCATTCTGCTTACTCTGCATATGGGCAAATCTTTTTCATTTGAAAAGTAAAGCAATTATCAGGACTGTAAGAGTATACACTATTTTTTAACTTCTTTATTTTTACTTGATAATTAAAATCACATATATTTGAAGTATTCGACATGTTTTAAAATATATGAACATTATGAAATAGCTAAATTGAACTCATAAACATACATGTCATTCTTCATGATGAGGAAGCTAGATCTAGTCTCTGGGCAAATTCAGTACTGCAGTATGGTTTTCCTTACTGCAGTTCTCAGGCTGTTCACAGCTCTCCTGAACTCCTTCCTTCCAGCCGGCTGATCCTTGGTCCTTTCAGGAGCACTTGATCAGCTGCTGTGAGATTGCTACACGTCCACTGTCTCTTCTCACTCCCTTCTGCCCCAGAGGCTGCTGTTATGGGTTACAGAGAAAGGAAACCCACGTGCTGTAGTAAGCACCCACATGTTTCTGTAGCACTACTCAAATCAGACTTTGTGTCAGCAAACTTCACCTGGTTAATCCCCATCATTTACCCATCCACATCTGTCTGCCCCACACACTATAATTCCAGTCTCGTTTACCTTTCTAAGGAATGTTTCACCAGACTAAAGGAAGCTGGTTAAGTCACTGCAATCTTCAGAAACCTGCTTAGGGAAGCTCTTACATCATGCCAGGAAAGTGGCTACTGGAGTCTGCTCAAAGTTCTGAGCTTGTAGTCTTGTATCTGATAAGATGCCAGTATCTCAAGCCATGACAACAGTAAGCACCTTCAAGATTTTTTTAAAACCTTGACAAATTATTCTAAGTGCTTTTAAACAGTGAAAGAGCAGGCACTACAGAGGGCACACAGGACATATTAATAGTACACACAGGACATATTTTAAAATGAAATCATCTTCCCTTATATTTCTCTCTCTGCACTTTTTTGATAATGATTCCAGCACATTCCATGATACCAAAATTTATTACCATCACAAAGCATTATGTATCCCTCCTCCCCTCCCATTCCCACTCAGACAACAATCTGGTCTATCTCCACATCATATTCTAAACACTGAAAAGAATATTAAATGAGATTAGTTATTTAGAAAATACTTAGCAGCATGCAGGTTGCAGTATGGGGTGGACTGTGGGCCTTTCTTTCCCTTCTAATTTCCCCCCTCCCCTTTTCCTCTCTTTCCAAGTTTGGTCCCCACCCCCCTCTTCCCCTCTCCTTCCCAGGGCCCTTTCCCCTCAATCTATCCCCGCTGTGTCCCAGGAAACCCCCACTGAGAAAAGCCTGCCCCTAGAAGCCTAAGATGCTGACCTTCTGACTAATCCCACCCTCAGCCTAGCAGCCTGGGCCAGGCAGTGGGTGGTCGTGCCTCACCCACCCCACTGCATTCCGAGGGAGGTGAATTGGTAGAGGCTATTCACTGTCCTTCCTGAAGTGTCTCTCTAAGCCATACTTGATAAACACAGTTAACCTTTTATTTGGATGCATAAGGCAAAACATCTCAGCTAGAGATCAGACTTGTTTCTTATATGTGATGCCATTCCAGTACTGGATTCATGGGGCTGAGCATTGATTCAGTGCTGAGGATTGAAGGACCTCACACAAACTTAAGTCTTATCTACTTCAGGATAGTGAAATGCTAGAGAAGCAAAATGCTCCCTCAGGGCCCAGTGGTCTTAGGGTAACGACCAAATTCTTAAAGGTGGGTATATTAATATGTTTTATAAGTCTGTTAGAATTTAAATTCAAGTTTTCTGTATCCTCCATGAATGAAGGAAACCCATGACTCCCTAAAACTGAGTTAGCATACATGACCGTATTCCACAGAAGTGTTTTTGTGAAAGACTATGTTTCATCTGCATTCAGTGCTTGGACATCAAAATTATTCCAGGAGTTCACAGAGGCTACTCTATTCTACCAAAGAACATGTCTAACCATAGCACTATTTGAGAGACCCTTGAAATAATGAAAGAATCAGAAAAACCACTGGTAGAAAAATCTGTAAATAAAAGCAATTTTATATCTAAGACTTCAAGTAAGGAAGAAGCTGAGAAAGAAGGTGAAGAGACCAGTGTGCATCAGAGACACAGAGCACCCAATCATGGTCATGCCAGGAAAAAAGCCAAATCTAATTCCAAGCTGAAGTAATTATGCAGTCTGACAGTGTGTGAGGAGTCCTCTACTCCATTTGCTGATGGACCACTAAAAGCCCAGGATATAATTCAGTTGCACATCAGCTGCCTCTGTAACAAAGAGGAAGAGAGCCCATAAAAGATATCTCTGAAAAGGAGGGCAAGGACAAAATCAAAGGCTCCAAGGAAGATGTTGTCCAGAGACTCCAGCCAAGAATATACAAACTCCACTGGAATAGATACACATGAAAATAAATATACTGAAAAAGAACAGGGACAGAACGATGCTGCTAAAATTAGGACAGGAGATCCTGGAATTTATTAATGACAACAATAACCAGTTCCAGAAGTTTCCTCAGATGACCTCATATCACCGGATGCTATCACACTGGGTAGCTAGCTGCCTATTTGGGATGGAACGCAATGTTGATCAAACTTGAAAAGCTGTCATCTTCAATAAGATCAGCAACACAAGAATACCTGAACAGAGAGTCTCAGAACATATGAAGGATGAGAAAAATACAGAATTCCAGCAGAGTTTCATTCTCCAGAGAGATGATGCCAGTATGGGCCAAGAAGATAAGCAGATCAGAGTTCTATTGCAGGATGGAAGGAAAAGCAAGTCAATAGAAGAGATAAGAGGAATATCCAACCAAGACCTGTCATGTGAAGGTACAGGATCCCAGTAATGAATGTAACTGTATTGTATACCTAGATTGTACCAATAAACACAATAAAAAGAAAAAAAGAGGAATATCAAAGGGTCTGAGAGAGAATATTTGCCAGAGAGACTGGCCAAAAAGATATCTAAATGATATCAGAGGGAACCAGGAAGGGCTGAGTGCACCTCAAACAGCCACCAGGGCAGCACAGACAGCTAACTCAAATCCTTGGAGCCCCAGCCTTGGAGCAGTATAGACTCAGATGGCTCTGTCTAGAGCATGTAGCTCCCTGTCACCAAAGCCAGAATCCAACCAACCTGTCATGTGAAGGTACAGGATCCCAGTAATGAATGTAACTGTATTGTATACCTAGATTGTACCAATAAACACAATAAAAAGAAAAAAAGAGGAATATCAAAGGGTCTGAGAGAGAATATTTGCCAGAGAGACTGGCCAAAAAGATATCTAAATGATATCAGAGGGAACCAGGAAGGGCTGAGTGCACCTCAAACAGCCACCAGGGCAGCACAGACAGCTAACTCAAATCCTTGGAGCCCCAGCCTTGGAGCAGTATAGACTCAGATGGCTCTGTCTAGAGCATGTAGCTCCCTGTCACCAAAGCCAGCTGCTTTAGCGCAGCCTCTATCCTCACCCAAGGTGACAGCATTGGCGGCAGTAAAAATGGGGGTGCAGGAAGTGCAGGTATGGCAGCAGGTGCCCCAGAAGTGTGCAAATGGGTCACCCCACCCCAGTCTTTCTGGGGCTTTCTCCCCTTGCTGCCCAGAAACAATAGCAGCAGCAACTTCCATCTCTCCTACCCACACCTCAGCAACAAACACCCTTGAATAATCATATGATCTCACAGGCAGATGATCCCAGCAACCCTTTTTGATAGATGAGCCTTAGGTGCCGAGGTTCTAAGGAAGCAGGTATCCCATCCTCAGCTCTGTTCCAGCCCCCACTTATCTCCAGCACCCTCTGCAGACTAGCTTCCTCATGGCTTCCCCAGGACAGCCCCTCCCCACTTCCAACTATGCCACCTCTAGCCGTGTACCATCTACTCAGCAAGTCCTGCCACCCCAGGGCTACATGCAGCCCCTCCACAGATTCAGGTTTCTTACTCCCCTCCTGGACAGTATCCTAACTCAAATCAGCAATACTGACATCTTCATCCAGTGGCCTATAGCCCCCAGCATGGTCAGCAGCTGCCTCAGCCATCCCAGCAGCCTGGTTTACAGCCCATGATGCCTACCTATCAGTAAGCAACTTACCAAGGCATGAATGAGATCCAGTAGCCCCAGAACCAGAGCCTGCTCAGCGACCAGAGGAACAGTATGGGGAGCCAGATGCAAGGCCTGGTGGTTCAGGATATTCCACTAATAGGTTTTCTGTGGCTCAATGCAATTCATAACACAGGATACAGAGTATGCCTGTGTTCCTACAGGGCAAACTCAGACCTGCCTTTGGCTCATCCCTCCGCTTGGGAAAGTCTTGTTTCCATGCATGTATTTTCCAATCAGTCTGATGTCTTGGGGAGGGTCATTCCGATGCTCATTTATCTTTCCTACATCTACCACCTATAATTACACTGGGAGAGCAGCACACTTCCCTCTCTGTCTCAGTCCATCTTCCCTCTGTCTCTCACTTCAGGTAATTGAAAGAACAGTCATTGTCGATAATGCATCAGGTATAGATTGAGATGAGTTGGTGCCAATTAAGAGTTTCAATCTTACCTCAACAGATAATTCTCGTAAACTTTCATGCCCTCCCTCTTCTTGCCATAATGTCACTCAGTATGTTCCTCTCTCAAATTATGCTCCTCGGAAGGACTGCTGCACCCATGAAGCAGGAAGTATGACATGTGAGACCAGTATTGGTGTCATATGAAGTACAACGCTGCTGGCCACCTTCTGGCACAGTACTATATATGTCATCTAAGCACTTCCAAAGAGATCTTTATTGGCTGCAAGTTTACAAGTGATCACTCTCCAGTCATGGCATAAAAGACAGGCATCACATGGGGCCAATGAGATCTGGGCACGCACTTGAGTACAAAGCCCTTATGTGCTCCTAGTTGGATTCATCAATATTACTCCTGAAAAGGATTCTGCTAATGTGAGTTGCAAAAACTGTCATCTTATTGATAGCCCCCCCAAGCCAGACCCCCACCCAAATAGACCCAATACCCACACCCACTGGAGCACAGAGATAACAAGAAGCCAGAAGCTGCCCTTCTGCTCTCACCACTGCCCTGTTTATGAGCGAGCCCCATACCCATCACCCATGGGACTCCAAAATTTTCCACTCCTTGAGCAGTGCCTCTCCCCTACCTAAAATGCCCCGTATCAACCGCCAGCACCTCCTCTCAGTGCCAACAGCCTTCTTGCCCTTGGCTCATCTGCACCCAGATGTCAATAAAATCATTGCATGTTGCTTAGACTTTGCCTGCCCCAGTGGTCTCAATCATGCCTCAGTCTGACCTTACACTCACTGCCTGCCCTACTAACTTTAATAAGGATAAAGATGTGCTAATGTCACACAGACTGTCTTTTGTCATGATACCCACTGATATTTCTAGCCCTTGGTATCATGACCATGGACTGCGAGTTCTGGAAGAAATACATGGACAGTTTACTCACTCCTGTTGGATGGTAGGAATTAATGTCCTAGGAATTATGTCTCTAGTTACTCTGCTTGCCACCACTGTGGATGCATCCATGGCCTTAACACAATACATCGATCATTTAGCAAAAAATACCCCTTATGTCCTTGAGACTCAGGAAGATGTTGATGTTAAATTGGAAGTACAGGTTAATGCCTTAGAAGCTACAGAGCTAGAGATTGGTGATCAAGTCAAACCCCTACAGTACCATCAAGAATTGCAGTGTTGTGCTGCGTACACTCATGCTTTGTCACTGCTCTTCCTTACAATGAGTCACAGTGGGATTGGAACTGCACTTTTAATTAGTATCTTTCATCATACCAATTTCAGCCTAGATCTCCAAAAGCTTCATCAACAGATCTTGTCCATTCAACATGCTCATGTTAGTTTCCCCATCCCTGAAGACATGGCAAAGTCTGCATTTGTCAGATGGATTCAACCTTTCAACCTGGCCCAACATAGCATTGCTATGATCATGGGAATTCTGATTTTCCTGTTGCTACTAATGTTTGCTAGTCCTCTGCAGAGATTTTCTAGGACAACTCACTAAACTTGCTTCAAACATCATCACAAGCTGCAGCTACAAAACAGAATAGGGGGAGATGCTGGGAGCACTGCACTGTAGATCACTAAGGCCAGGCCTAACTCGCCTCCTCCCGCAGAGCAGGCAGGGTCCCTTGGGGACCAAAGAACACTGATCTTGTTCACTTCCTCCTGCAGCTGAGGCAGGGCCCCGCCGGAGAACAGGAGACAAGCGGGTGTGGTGAAGCCAGGCCCTCGGAGAAAAGGACCATCTTCCTTCCCACCCCTTTGCCAGAGAAACATGGAGTATTATCTCCTGCAGACCCCAGCCACTCTCCCGGTTCCCTTTCAGCCCGTCCCTTTCAGTTCCTTTATCTACACTCTAAATAAAGGTGTTGAGGACTGTGAGAGACTGCTTGGGCCTGCACAAGATGGCTGCCCTCAACCTTAGCCTTTGCCTCGGTGGAAAAATCCCACTAGACTACATACGTGACTTCTGGCAGGTCTAGCCCCTGGGCAAACAGGAAATCTTACAGAAAGAATAGCCCTTTGTGCTAACCACAGGGTCACGGGATCTGGAGCAGGAAGCAGGTGGTATTTCCTTGTCCTGCTTGCCCCTAGAGATTGTGAAGTTAAAGATCGCATAGGGTTAACTGTTGATGTACGCCTTCCCACTTACCCCTCCCCACATTTGGTAAAATACTGATTGCTGTATGCTGATAAATGCTTTGTCCCTTTATGGTTAAGTGCTTGAATGACTCATGTGATTGGTAGAAGATTTGTTTGAACTGTCCAATAAGCTTGCTGAACCTTCCCCCTGGGATAACAGTATATAATCGTTTTGCTGAGCCAATAAAGAGCCTTTGATCAGAAACCAGACTTGGGCCGTGTGCTCTAACTTCTTAAAGATTTCCTTCACAGACATTCAAGATCGGATCGGCCTCTGATGACCCACGAATAAGAGGCGGCTCTCACCTCCTATTCCCCGCGGGACGGGGTCCCCCCAGAGAGCCGCAGAGGACCGCAAGCCAAGCTTTTTGTCTCATCAGGACAGAGTTTCCACCTGGCCTCAGCTATGTAAACTTTACTATCGTCTTTGTCTTCTTTATCTCATTCTTTAAATTTCATTGTTTGTTTATTTGTTTGTTTGGTACCAGAGGTCAAACTCAGGACCTTGGACTTGCAAAGCAGGTACAGTGCCACTGAGCTAAATCCCCAGCCCTTTATTTTTTAAGTTTCTTAATCTCTCGCTGCCATCATTTCTCACTCTGTGAAACCTTCAGCCACTCGGGCCAGGGCAGCTGAACTTTTAGAAATTTCACTAAAAACAACCTACCTCCATGCTTCTAAGACATTAACGAGTTCGATCTACCAAAGGACCTTGCTAAAACTTCCATCCTGACCTGGTGAGGCAGAGAAAGCACCAGAACATCTGCATTCCTCATACTCTCCAAGTGATGAGAATCCTACACAACCTGGAGACCACAATGGAGGTGCTCAGGGCATCTGTCTCCACAACAGTTGAGTGTTGGTGAAAATCAGTGTGTGTTACACATCGTGAACTCTGCTATGAATCAGCACAACTTTCTGGGAGGAAGTTCAGGTGTGTAGTTTAGTGAAGTGCCTCTTAAGCCCTACCTGCTCTTACCAAACTTAATAAAGATCTATGTCTGCTTCCTATTCCAAATTAACTAGATCATGATCTCTAAGGGTGGACCCTACTGATGAGTGTTTTCAATCAAAAAATACAGAGAACATTTTATTGAGTAGATAATGTTGATTGTATGGATAATGAACCATGCAGATACTAAAAATATAGCAGGGTTATACTTATGATGTGATAACTTTACTCACACAAACTATAATGCATAATTGTAATTATTGGTTTAATCAATAGTTTATTTAGTATTAATACATTCTAGGCACTAATCTAATAGGTGCTTGGAATTATTCAGTAAATATATAAAATCTCGTTCCTTGAGGAGTTTATATTCTATATATTATGTATCTGAAACTAAAAGTAAATTAAGCCAAATGTGAGCCAAAGTTAGCTCTGGGATATCTTTATCAAGATATCCTTTTTAATTTTATTTTATTAGTACATGTTATTTTCATTGTGGGGAATTGGTTTATGCACAAAACACATCTTAGTTCTTTTTACTGTTTCCTTTTTAAATACATTTCTAGAGCTAGGAGCTTCCTCCATCTCCATTTCACTCCAATCCTGAGTGAATGAATCTTTTACACCCTCTGCTGGCCAAAAGTATCAGCAGCAAAGACTGAACAGTAAGGAAAAGCCAGGAAATAGCAAAAAGAGCTAACATTCTGCTCATCTATGTATTTCTTCCTCTTTGATTCAGTCAAAAGATCTTTAGTAAATACCTCTTATGTGCTAGACACTATGATAGCTTTACAAAATACAAAAGAAATAAAATGCAATCCCTGTACTTGATATCACCCTATATTCCTTTTTCCAAGAAAGTATCAAGCCCCAGCTTCTGGAGCTTGGCATTCCAGAAAAAACATTTCTGCCAAGAAAAGGTGATTGATGTATTCATAATGAGCCATGAGAATAACTCAGAACAGAGAACACTCTTATACCACACTCTGAAAACAGTGAAATTTCAGGTTTCCATAAACTACTACATATCGTCTGCAACAGTAAGAGAATTGACACTAAAGAAGAAAAATGGGTGCGTGGCACATGCCTGTAACCCCAACACTCAGGAGGCAGGAAGATTGCAAGCTCAGTTCCAGCATGGGCAACCTAGTGAGATCCTATCTCAAAATTAAAAATGAAAAGGAAGCCAGGAGCAGTGGTGGATGGACCTGGTACTCTGGGAGGGTGGGGCAGGAGAACCATAAATTCAAGCCCAACCTAGGCCACCTAGTGATTTCGTGTGCTCTGTCTCATAATTGAATTGACTAAGTTAATACATAGGGGCTGAGAGCAGAGGTTAGTGGTAGAGTGCCCCAGAGTTGGATCCCTCCCTAAAGGAGAAAAAGAAATAACCCAAACCTTGAGAAAATCTAAGTTAAAATGTAGTCAGCAGCCTTGGAAAAAATCAGGCATGTTTTTCACTCTTTTGTAATTTAGACAAGTTTAAAAGTTTGTATTATTAGAAGTTTACAAAATTTCACAAAACCAAAATTCTAGCAGATGCTCTATTCTTACCCACTTCATCACCTGACCAATAGTTATCTATTTCATGGGACAACAAACGTGCTATTTCAGGAAAGCTGTGCAATTCTGTTGACAGCTGTACAATAGTAAAAGTAAAAAAACATGAGAAACTACAATTAAATTTTATAACAAGTTTAAGACTTATTTCAACAGCACCCCAATATTTTTTAACAAGATCAGCACTTCTGTTTGTCTTGTCACCTCCACTCAGCAGGTCACATCATTCTCTTTCAAACCCACTCTATGCATTAGTTTCACGTTGTAATTTAACTTAGCCTACGCCTTTTTCGTTGCTATGTAATAACAGGACCTCTTAATGGGAACGGGACTCTCCTAGAGGGCACTTTGGTACCTTCTGCAGACTGTTCCAGGTCACAATGATTGGAGCTCCTCTTTATGTGCACCAGCAGGGGGCAGTGTTCCCCACACTGCAGAGGGAGGCGCCAAGCAAGAAAGGGTCTCACATTCTGCAGGGCTTCCGGATGCCCCACTACCTTTTCATATGGGTAAATAAAACGGTGTGTTTACCTGAGCCCGGGCGCTAATGTTTTTACTATAACACAATATATTTCTGCGCAATGTTAATATACAGAAAATATTTTAAGCCTACGCCTTCCTTTTAATCATGGGAAGATTGGACATTGTTTTTACTCAAACTTTTCCAGAAATGGTCCACCGTGATGGAAAATTATGTCCTTAAAGGAAGCACCGTTCCTGTTCCTTGAGCCAATAAGAGCACGTTCTCTTATTATCACATTTATGGCCATGGCAAATACTTTACAGTGAAAATTTGGGCCACAATTATTGTTGATATACATAAAATGCAAAGTTCTCCCTATGTTTTCTTAATAATTATATTATTGTAATTTGTGACATACGAATATTGTATAAGAATTACACCTTGTAATTGCTGCTGCTCCCCTCTCCCCTCCCCCTTCCCCTCC
>NW_022900947.1:55287493-55322210 GCF_012274545.1 Fukomys damarensis
CCCTGCTTGTTTTTGAAGCAACAAGGATTGAACCCAGGGCCTTGCATATGCTACAGAAGTATTCTACCACTGAGCTACATCCCAAGCCAATTTTTTATTCTTTAAATTTTAATTTTGAGGCAGGATCTCCCTAAGACTCCCAGGCTGCCCTCAGTATTGCAATCCTGCTGCACCAGCTTCCTGAGTAGTTGGGACTGCAGGTGTGTGCCACCATGCACGGCTTCTACCTTTTCAGTCAGTCTTGCTGTTGAAAAGCCAGGATTATAGCTCAGTGGCAGAGTGTTTGCCAAGCATGTACAAAGCCCAGAGTTCAATCCTTGTATCATATTTTTTAAAAAATAAACAAGTCACATAGAATTTAACTGTGGTGAGGTCTACCTTACTCAGTCCTAAAATTTCATCTTTTTAAAACTTACATTTCCAAGATCCACACAATTTCTCTATCATCTCCTATACTATTATTTTTTTCCATAGATCTCCAATTCCCTATTGACTGCCAAAATACACAGCCTTTGAATGTGTACTTAAGACAGAACATATAGCTCAATGTATGGTTTCAAGATAGAATTCATGTTCTGAAAGAATCTGTCTCATCTCCATCCTAGGCAAAACTGAGTATTATCTGATGTACACTCATACAGGGTCCAGCCCTTCTGCAAGAATGTCGTACTTCCTTATTTTCTCACTTTAACAATCTATAATTTGTCTTGACATGTCATCTCTCCTGCAATTAAAGCTACTTACTCTTTCTTTTATCATATAGAGACAGGCCCAACTTGCCATTGCTTACTCCAGCAATAGTTTTTACCCTACTGTGTGCTGTGCCTCTGCTCTTTCATTTTCCTCCAGTTGTTCAGCAGAGCTTGTAATTTTGCTCCCTTGGTTTCATCAGAGCTGTTACAGTACAAGTAGGAGCAAACATCTGACTACTTCATATGCACCACTTGTGTGGTCATGCTCGGGCATTATGTATGGACACACACTCTCTTCCTTATACTTTCCTTTCTCCTTTAAATTATTACTAAGAATGCTGTGTTTTATGTAATATACTTCAGCTTTTAAATTATGTATGCAGGCAGGTTATGCCATGAATTTAATTTCAGAAAATGAAATGTTTATCATAAAAAGAGGAATTCAGGTCTGAAGAGAATTAAAAATATACACTATTTTCCACCCTACATCTTCAGTCATTTTCTCCCTCCTCTCTGACATGAAGTCTAATCTGCTCCTATAGTTTATCCAAGATGCTTTTCAGCTCAGCTTGGTACCTGCTCCTGTATGAAGCTGTGTTCTCAAATGGACTTTGAAAATGTCTCTGAAATATGGCCTTATTTGCTACAAGTAATTGCCAGTTAATCTTATACTGTCCTGAATTGCCACTGCTAATCTGGGTGTGTGTGTCTCACCAACAGCTGTAAGCTTCTAGAAGGCAAGATTATTTGCCCTAATCATATATCCCTGCCATTATACTCTGCACAAAGTTAAAGCTCAATATATTCTGGTTTACTAAGTAAACTGACTTCTAGAATGTATTTGGTAGTGTAGCTCTTTGCACATCTCTCCACTGCAACACACTTCAGCTCTCTACATGTCTGACTCTCACTGACCGCTAGTTCTGAAAGAAAGAACTATGATCTCTGTAATCACAGCCTCTGAGCAGACTGAGCAGTTGACAGAAATCATGCATCGAGAGTTTATGAATGATCAAATGAACGCATTAAACTCATGAGGGAGATTCTGCTGTAACTGTAGACTGCACAGAAGCAATTTTATAAAAACAAATGCAATTTAGTTCACTGCAGTACAGGAAATCTCAAAATGGAGGTTCCCAGAATTATCCCTTCAGATAATCATCATTTTATTCAGATGAGACATCTAATTTTCTATCCTTTTCTCTGCAGAAATTTTCTCTACAAGGAGATTCTTTTAACATTTATTGTTTTTAAATAGCAACAATAAACCAATTATATCATAATACAAGTAAAATATTTACAGAAAAACAACTATTTCATGCTGGGCATGATGGTGCACACATGTAATCCCAGCACTCAAGGGGCTGAGGCAGGAGGGTTGCTGTGATTTCAAGGCCAGCTTGCGTTACATAGTGACTTTAAAGCCAGTCTGAACTACATAATAAGACCTGTCTCAAAAAAGAAAACGTAATAGTGACATTGATTTTATATATTTGTAAATCTCTTTGCTTTCTGGCTAAACAGATTATATTATATCTAGCCCTCGCATCTTTTTCTACACACATCCTATCATTACAGTGCATACTGTGAAGCCTCTGGAAAACTCTACCATGCACTCTGGGGAGGAGAGTGAAAAGGACAAACCACATCTTAAAATTGGTATAAAAGTGGTTTTGACCTCAGGACTTCCCAAAGGGTCTCAAGGACTTCCACTGCCCCCCACCCCATTGGGGACCACTGCCCTACAGTGTGACCTGGGGGACACTCTGATGGGCCCCAACTTCCAGGGCTGGTCTCATTCCACGCATTCCAAGAGCTCAGTCCAAGTCCGTCTACAGCACTGGCTTGGCCATGATCACATCTCATCCCGGGAAGCGATTTGAATGTGGGCCATTCTGCCTTGGGCTCCACAATCACAGCGGCACAGCAAACACGTGCAAATCTGCTCTGCTGAGCTGAGCTCATGAGGCCAAAATAAGATGCATGATCTACATTTGAAGATAAATTAACTCTTTGGCTAAACATAAACATTAAATACCATCTGCAGTGGTTAATTTTGTGTGTCAACTGGACTCAGCTTGGCCAACACACTCTGGGGATGCCTATGGTGTTGCTGGATGAAACTGGCATTTGAATCAGTCGACTAAGTAAAGCAGACCACCGTGTGGGCAAGTCTCACCCAACCACTGAAGGCCTGAATCAAACAAAAAGGCTGCCATCTCAGAGCAAAAAAAGTACACACCACCCCCTCGTCTACTGCAGCTGTGACATCACACTTTCCTGAAACAGCAGTGCTCCTGGGTTTTGAGCTTGCCAACTGGGGGATTGGAAATACTCCATGGGTCCTCCTATGTTTGTGGCCAGCTGCAGATCTTACAGGTGTCAGCCTCCATCAGCACGTGAGCCATTTCCTTAAAATAAATCTCTTTCAGCTGGACACAGGGATGGGTAACCATCTGTAATCTCAGTAGTCTGGAAGGCTGAGGTGGGAAGATTGCAAATTTGAGCCCAACTTGGGTGACTTAGCAACTGAGCAAAACTCTGTCACAAAATAAAAACTAAAAATTCAGGCTGGCCTTGAAATTATGCAGCCCAGGCAAACTTGCAGCAACCCTCCTGCCTCAGCCTCTAGTGTGCTGGGATTAAAGGCATGGGCCACCACACTTGGCTACAAATTTTTTTTTTTTAAGGCTGAGGATGTACCTCAATGCAAAGTCCCTGGGCTCAATGCTTAGTACCACAAAAAAAAAAAAATTAAGATCTTTCTATGTATAAATTTTCTATTTTCTATGCATATACACCTTATTCTGTTCTGTTTCTCTAAAAAACCCTAGATTAAGGCACCATCCTTAGAAAAAGGCAAATCTTAGAGACCACGACAGGTAGTGTATAGCCACAAAGACTCAGGTAGTATCTCTTCATCCTCCCTGAAGGAGATTTTCCCAGAGAGTAAACCTCGTGTAAGGCCATCGCTAGCATGTGACAGATGCAGACGTTTAAAGCTAAGGAACTCATGTATTCCAGGCCCAGTGGCAAGTCCATCCCTGCCATGAACTGTGCATATTTTTAACATGAGCTATATGTCCATCTTTTGCCATCTAACATCTGTGTTCAGACCTAACTGTGTGATTATGACTTCACTTTTGATGTAGGTCTTTCTAAGGGATAATACTAGAGAAATTACAAGCTGTCTGACTAGAGAGAGAAGTCTGCTACTCATCATAAATTAAATTTAAACATTTTTGGTACAACAATTGCGTCAAGAAGCTTATTCTGGATGGGCCAGGAAAGGTGTCTAACAGTTGTAACCCTTTCTAGAAGCTTTGAAATGCATACCAGCCCCACTTACCCCACAGGTCCCAGCCATGCCTTGTCCCACCTCACTCTACCCTGGCCACTGCTGACCGAGCCAGGCATGGATGCTTTTCCTGGCCCAGCCCAGGACTGGCCTCCTGTACGAAATGCTGGCTAGCCAAAGGAGTCATGTTCTTCCTCTCAAGAAATTCAAATTGGGGGAGTGGGAAGAAGTAGTGGGTAACAGCTGGATAATATAAAGCCGGCACAGAAACTGTGTCTCCAAAAAGGTGCTGGCCACTAGACAAAAAGGCCTCGGTACCTGTAAAGCCACGAAGCTGTTGGTGGAACCCAGACCAATCCCAAGGTCCTGGCCAGCATCCTGTCTCCATGAGATCTGAAAAATGTATCTGTTCTTGTTTTGCTTTCACTAAAGAAGAAGCACATTTTCTTCTTACTGTTTCTAATGGTGTAAGATACATTGCTGTGTGAGTGGGAACACAACTGAATCACAGTGTTCTGTACATTGTGGGGGGCACTTAAGACAATGCAGTATAAAAATCCAAGATGTCTGCCCAGATGAAGATAGTAACAGGCACGCTGAGCCAGCAGGTCCGAGGCCAATAATGAGGACATGTGACCTGTTAAAGGAAGAGTCTGTTTCCCAGCTCTGCTCATAGTTACTGTTCAGAATAAATGACACTGCTCGCCAGAACTCCCAAGTTTTAAACAAGATAAAGTATGCCATGTAATTAGTACATGCCGAGAACATTGTAACCACTAATTGTATTGTATTAGTATTGTATTAGCTCATTATATTAGTTATTATTGGTTTTATGTGATTTTTTATCATCACTAGCTGTCATATAGCTCTGGGAACCATCTAAAAGAATAAAACTACTTGGAAAATTTACATTTTCTAACTCCTTTGTATATTTTTATCTCACAGACATTTAAATGCTTCTAATTGATCTCTTAACTGACAAAAACCCTAAAATTTAAAGTATGCTGACTCTTTTGTTTGACTTTCTGTAAATGACTTATTTTTTCGTTTTTCTGACCTATATTTTCCCTGGATAATTACCCTCATAGACATCTTCAGACATTGCCTATTAGACAAAAATATATATTGGACAAAATATGATTTTCACCACGTTGGTTCAGGCCTTTAATCAAAGACTGCCAGTTCTGCCCAGCTCTTCTAAAGCAAGTCAGTGCATCTGCTCATCTTTGCATGTCTGACACAATGAAGTCAACTAGGAAAGGAGCAATGAGGCTGTGTCTTCACACACAACACAATAATGCCTCACACACACACACACACACACACAGAACGTTCATACTGCTTATATTCCAGGCTCTAGAATGGTCAAAAATGATTTGTTTTTGTTTTTTTTAAAGGAGAAGAGCCCATTAGCAAGAGGAAAGTAGTTAAGTCAAATCTGAGCACTTCTGCAGTATTAACAACTACAGTATTATGAATTTATATCTACAACACATTTAAAGAACACTGAAGTCTCCACACTGTATCACCATATTTCCCCAAAAATGAGACTTAGATCTTATATTAATGCTTGCTCCAAAAGATACAATAGGGCTTATTTTCAGGGAATGTCTTATTTTTTATGTACCACAATCTACATTTATTCATGTATAAAAATCTACATTTACTCATTTATTTATATACAGAAATCTACATGTATTCAGATATAGCCATATCATATTCTGGAACATTACCCTACCTCGCTAACACTCGAATTCCAGCCTGAATTTCTTGTGGCTCCATTTCCTGTGGAGCCACTGCCCGTCTCTCAGGTCCAACAACAGAGCACACCTTAATGAGCACCTCCAGTCCATGTAGCCTGCACAGTTACACAGTCACAACATACAACCTGCTGAGTCTTGTTAGACACAACCGCATCAACTGTTTCCAAGTGCGCATGTTGCTCAAACCCTGTGTCTGTATTCTGGCCATTCGGCAGTAAGTCTGAAGTTCATCTGTTCACACAGGTGCTTACCTCTCTCTCTTCCAAAGGTATTTATAAGTAATTATAATGTATACTATCGCTTATTTTAAGAATTAATGTCAATGTTATTATATTTAAGTATATATTAATATTATTTTATAATTCAATATGTCCACTATGTGTAGTAACAAATACACTAACTGCATCTGACTGACTATCTTACCTGGGGCTTATTTTGGGGGTGGGGCTTATTACAAACATCCTGATAAATCAGGCTAAGGCTTATCTCCTGGTTAGGTCTTATTTTGGAAAAAATATGATGATATAATCCACTCAAATCCAATTTCCTGCCTAAGGAAAATAGACTGAAGTATACTTGGATTTTGGATTCAGACCAACCTGGATTCAGATTCTGACAGATCTTAGCAGATTTGCAACCTTAGCAAATTCCGTAATTCCTCTGAGCTTGTGTTACTATTTTTAAAGACTTACTTTATAAGGTTGATATGAAAATTAAATGGAACACAGAAAGAGCACCTTTCCGTTGTGTCATGTGGCAGACACTGAATAAAGGATTCCTTTCTCCCACCATTCCATTGTCCTCCAGGTCAATGTTGAAGGTCAATCAGACTGCACATGTGTTAGGGAGAGAAGATGCCTGAGGGTGAGGTTCTTCCCTCCTCCCTTTAGTAAGTACAGGTCTCTGCTGTCCTGTCAGGGTAGCTGGAATGAAGACTTCACTTGTTTGTTTACTTGTCATGTATTTAGCAAATACTGGACCCTTTTTTGTGAGAGGCACAAACATAGTGAGAGTTTCAAGGCACATCCATTCTATAGGTTAGAAGATTTTCTATGGAAATTGGTTTTGGGCAAAGTTTTTAAAGTTCATTCACCATGAGACTGGGGATGTAAAGCAATGCTTGTGTCTGATCCTAGGACTGTATCTTCCAGGAGCATCTGGAGAAAGTGGTAGTGTTTGTCAGGACCTGCTTTGGGATGACTTCAGAAGTTCCAGCTGAGCCCCACAAGCTCCTGGCCAAGGTGGATGGGAGCAGGGGGTCCTACCCAGCCTGAGGTGCAGCACCATCCTAGCCTTAGCCCTACATGCTGGAGCAGCGTGACAGCTGTGGGCTGTGGAGCAGACAAGACTGCAGCTCCCTGCCTGGCTATGAGCAGACTGTGAGTACTCTTTAACCCTCACTTCAAAGTAAGGATCGTAATATGTGCACACCAAGTATGGAGTGAAAGTAGAACCTAACAGCCTCTCCCCACCTGCCCTACATGCGCCCACTGATCTTGGCTGTTTTATTACATCCTGGGAAGTTCAGCACAGCCACTCAGAGATAAATACATCCTGCTGGTTTAAAGAGCAAATGCATGTGCCTCACTGTCTGCCCAACCACTGTTATTTTGCTGGCAGTTTTGTACCTCTCTGCACTTCTGTGTTCAGGCCAGAAATGCTGAGGCAACAGAAGGGGAGACAAAGGGTCATCTCGCCCAAATCCGAAACACCCCTCCTGGTCAAAGTGGTGTCCACTAAGCATTACCATGCTTGGTCCACACTTCTTTTCTGGACTGCTCATGCCCAAGAAATCCCAAAAGGAATTGTAGAATTAAGGGAAAAGAAAAAAATGTGAAAAATGGAAACAAAGTCTTTGTAAATAGGGAAGTCACAGTGAAGAGGGTGAAGGGACAGCAGGGGTATAGGGGAAAAAAATAAGAACCATGACATATATCATGTAAAAGTACAAGATCCCAATGATAAATGCAACTGTATTGTTTGCTTTAAATGTACCAATAAACTTAATGGGAAAAATTTAAAAAGGAATTGTAATATTAAACCAACATTTCATGTACCCTGAGAGTGGCAGTGTGTGAGATTCAAAATGCAGATTCCTTAATTAGTACTGTAATCTACATCTAACTAGAAACAGTTCAAATTTCTTTTTGGTAATAAAAATAAATCTGAAAGAAATATTCAAATGAAACCTAAATCTTCACATACAGAACATTTATGTATTTATCAAATCACTACTGCTCTATGTAGTCAGCTAACCAGAGAATGAACTACTCCACCTAGCCAAATTTTCCAGATAAATGAAGTGCAGTTAACACACTTCCTACCCCATTCGTCCCTCCTTCCCTAGGAAGGAGCTCTAGAAAGGAGGGAAGAAAATGGAGAGGATGTGGGAAAAGGTGTAACATCCACATTTTTTATTAGTTTTTATTTTTACAGCATTTGTTTGCAGTTCACAGTGATCCCATTCATCCTGGGGCGTTGGTACTGGGTCCACACTGAGAAGGCAGTGCAGTACAGAGAGCCTGAGAACAGAGACAGAGAGGAGAGGTGCCACAGCCCAGCCCACACAGAAAGCGCTGCCAGAGATTGACTGTTCCTCTTCACCTGCGCCATCAGACCTCAAAAGACTCTGGGAAATGTCTTTGGTGGAAAGGGCAGCAAAGACAGCAGGCAGAGGTTTGTAGATGGGAGCTTGGAAATTGCTCACTCGATCACTTTTGTCTTTTGATACAGGGTCTCCAGATATAGTCCCGGATAGCCTTGAACTTACTATGTAGCCCAGACTGGCCTCAAATTTACAATCCTCCTGCCTTGGCCCCCAAGTAGTAGAATTACCACCACATGCCCAGCCTGAAATTAGGGCTTCTTCGATTAGAAAATGTGTGTGTAGGTTACAGTTATTGGCTTAACACCAATATTCAAAGGATTTGGTTCTTAGGAGTCTTTGAAGCTTAGTGAGAGCTTTTAGGGTATAGCTAGGCTTTTGGAATATGTCAAGTAGGACCCCCAAAAAAGGTAACAGGGAGTTCATTGATAGGGCCTGAGCTGGTTCCTAATTTTAAAAGAAAAGGGAGTAAATCAAACTTCTACACTTTGTTCTGGTTTGTTAAGCCAGCTGTCTAAGGTAGAAAACTAGAGCACAGCTCTGTGCTCCTGCCAGGACATGTCTGCACTCCCTAGAAACTGACTCGGCTCAGCAACTGCAACATATTTCCTTCTCTGGGAGGTAAAACAACCATCACTTACCTCTCTGCTTGCTAGACCAGAAAATTCATGGCACAAAGTCACTACACTCGTTCCTATGTCAACAGGGTCTTCTGAGGCCCTGAGAAACATTAGAGCCTGTACTAAGCATCCTCACTTCTCTATTTTTTATGTTTTTGTTGTATTTTGGTGTTTTTATCTTTATCTTCTGGTGTCAGCTACTATTTCTGTTGAACATGATTTTTTCTAAGTCAAAACAATTCTCTTTCCTATCTGATTTGCTATTTCTAATATCTTATTATCTGAAAAAATAATATCTGAAAATGATAACATTTGAAAATGTAACTCAAAGAATAAATAGAATCTTTAAAAAGTCACTCATGAGTACATGAGCTTGTGCGGACCCTCTGAGTCCAGTCAGAAATCTGCTGTGTCAGATGCCTCGCGGTCCACCTTCTGCCCCAAATTGGTCAGTGGCTTCCTTCACTCAGTGTGAAGACAGTGCCATTATCAGGAACTCTCAATCTACACGATTTCATCTCCAGTGACTCCTCCTTCAGTCCCTGCGCCCACCCTGGCCTCAGCTCTGCTCTTCATATGCACCGGAAATGATCTCCCTGTGCCTGTGTCCCTGTGTCTGCTTCACTTTCTGAAGATATCCAGATGGCCCCCTCCTTCCTTCTTACAGTTCTTTTCCAGTTGTCACATTGACAGTGAGACCTGCAGCCACTCAACCTATTTCAGCAACAATACCTATGCTCCTGGGTGTCTTAATTTTTTCTCTGTGGTGTTTATCGTACTGTATACTTTACCTACTCCTCCTGCTTATTGATTATTTCCCCACTAATAGGTGTACTCTATGAGGACTTTTTCCTAATCCCTTTTGCCCTATTTCATATCTCCAGAGCCTAGAACAGTATCTGTACATGTCAGACGCTCAGTTGTGAAATGAATACATGAACTATTTCAGCCTCTTGTTTAAGCTGCAATGGAATTCAAACATCCCGTTACTTTCTTTGATACATTTAGCTCCTTCTCATTTAGAATTTTTAAATCTTTTGGGCAATCTGGCCCTCTCATTAATCAGTCTAGGTTGAACCCAGACTGCCTCTCACTAGCTGTGTGACTTTGGTCAAACTATTTAATCTCTCTCACCCCCTTCACTCATCTATACAACACAGACAGTAACAGTAACACTTGACCTGTGGGGCTGTTGTGAAGATTAAAGGAATTAAATGCCCAGGGTACAGAGCACAGAAAGGACTTACTAAATATAATTTGTCATTTTTCAAATGCAAGTTTTTAAAAATATATGGATCAAAATATCATATTTTTATATTACAAAGAGAAAAACAAATACAAAAGCTAGAATAAAATTTGTCATATTCAAGTAGCTTAAATGGAGAAAGAGAGAGTGGGAGACAGGGAGGGAGAGAAGAGAGAGGGAGAAAGAGGAGAGGAGACAGAAAAGGAGAGAGAAAAAGAAAGGTAGGGAGAGAAAGGGAGGGGGCAGAGAGAAAATAAATGAATAAGTTCTGGCAAAACAGTGTATTAACTTGGATAACTCAATAACATTGAGTCATAAAAATATACATTTAAAATAAATCATATTCAAGATATGAAGATATTTTCAAGCCATTACCAATCTAAACATTGTAAAAATTAGAAATGATCAAAGTTCAAAACAAAGGATTACCCAGGCAATTAAAGGTATATTTATCACTGTAGCCATATATTAATATTTATGACATACTATTAAGTACATATTTGATATAATGCTTAGTAGATAAGTAGTATAAGAGGAAAAAGTTGAAAGAGGTAAAAGTTGAGGAGGTAAAAACCTTCACCTAATTGGTCGTTCTGTGTTATATTATTTTTCTATTTCTTATCCCATATGAAACATATGGAAACCAGTGAAAACTAGTATCTTCTAATATTGTCTTCAATTCTCAAAATAACTTTGACCATTCACTGTATTGGCCGATAAAAATAATTCAAATTTGACTCCTATGCTACAGTATCATATGGTAATAATGTATCAGTAGATTTCACACATATTATTCATTTTTTGTAAGAATTAACAATCAAATGTAAACTTTAGCCAAACCGAAGGGCCCTCCAACAACACTACTGAACAGTGATCGGTGATCAAGAGCAGGATCTCTGCTTCTTCCTAACACTTCAGCCCTCTTCCATCTCTGAAGCACAGCTCTTACATGGTGGGTCTGAGAGTATGGCATGTGAAGATGGATTAAAATAATGAACATAATGCATGGCACCTGCCATGGGGTAAGTGGTCAGTAAAAATAAGCTACTAATACTATACACAGTAGAATTCCCTGTTTACATTCATCCAAAGGAAGTGCTTTAAATTGGCCTTCCCTATACCAGGCACAGTCCTGCAAACCTATAATCCCAGCACTCTGAGGGGCTGAGGCAGGAGGATTGAAAGTTTGAGCCAGCCTAGACAACAGTAACTTGGTGAGACTTGTGTCAAAATTTAAAAATTTTAAAAGGCTGGGGACGTAGCTCAGTGTGAAGGCCTTAGGTTCAGGCCCAGCACCAAAAAATAATTAAAAATAAAAAAGTGTTTTTTCCCCGGTATGACTGTACTCTCTCTCTCCATCTCTGTTCCCAACCATGGAAATGTAACACATGATGTTCCCCCATCAGATTCCTTCCCTGAAACCCTTGGAACTTACCCTTTCTCGGTCACCAGTTACTGACTGAACCTCCTATCAGAGCATATCCTTCCTCCAGAGCCAGCTTCTGTGGTAGCCTGGCCCAAACCCCAGAGGATGTCTCCAGCTTCACAACTCACACAGCACACCTCTCCAGCAGTTTCCAAATCTGGGCCCTACTGACACTGGGGACTAGTGTCTGTGCATGGGGGTGTGCAACACTGACAGTAGAAATCTCTCTTCACCCAGTCCTGGGCAAATTGTGACAACAAAAACTACCTCCCAAGGTTTCCTCAGGAGTGCACATCCAGGGAGGCAAATACGGTCTTTAACTAAGAATCACTTTTCTCTAGCATCCCTCTTCATAATGTATGTGTTTTTCAATGAGATTATTTAATTGATGTTTCATTAATGATTTTTGTATATCTCTTTTCCTTTAGTAAATTTCTGACAAATTCTTTACAGACAAGTGCATGTGCTTTGATCAGTCTCTGTCTTCTGCTACTTGGCAACTAATTTTGTATTGACATAGTAATTAAAAGCAAGGACTCTGAGATTCTTGAGTTTTATTGTGTGCAAAAAGAGAAGGATGACACCTTCTTCATAAAGTTTTTGTGAGGGTTAAATAAACTGATATCTGTAAAACACTCAGAGTAATGGCTACTCACAGTAAATGCTATGCAAATACTAGTGAATATGATATGTATGGAATGCAAAAGGATGCAAGTTAGTAGGGTGATCAACCTGTAGGAATGTTTCATATTGCTGAAAAGACTGAAAACCATATCAAAAAATTAAAACTACACACAAAGCAAAATATTAAAGATTTATAATGAGCAAATATCACAACGCAGTATGTGAATGATTGTCAGGTGAATGATACAAATATTTACAACTCAAAGAAGGAAAACTAATAATAAAATGGAGTGGTGGAGGAGTCATAAAAGAGGTAAAAGTTGAATAAGGCTTTAAGAAACAAGTTCTAAAGAAGAAGAGTCTAGAAAAATGCATCACATTCACAGCAGCCAACCCAAATATTCACCAACAGACAAATGGACAGACAAGGTGGAATGCACAAACAACGGAATGTTACAGGGCTCGGAAAAAGGGAAGTTTTACTGTCCGCAAAAAGAGAAACCTAGCAGCCAATGTGCCAAGCAAAATAAGCAAGCCACAGAAGTACAAATTCTGTGTGATTCCACTTGCACAAGCTATCTAAAATAGCCACACACACAGAAGCAGGAGCCAAAGAACAGGGAAATGGAGAATTATCTTTCAGTGAGTAAAAGGTACCTATTATTCATGGCAAAAATGAATAAGTTCTAAAGATCTGTACAACGTATTGCCTATGGTTACCAATACTCTATTGTGCATTTTAAATATGTTAAGAAGATAGATCTTGTGTTAAGTGTCTTACCAAATGAAACAAAGCAAAACAAAACCCAAAAAGTAACACATTGAAATTCAGGGAGGTAATAGATGTGTCTAGCACCTTGGTAGTGATGATGGCATCATGGGTATATGCATATGTCCAAACTCATCAAGACATGCACCTTAAGTAAGTGTAGCTTGGCCAAGGGTGGTGGTGCCCACCCTTAATTCCAGCACTCTGGGAGGCTGAGGCAGGAGAATAGCAAATTCCAGCCCAGCCTGGGCAACTTAGTGACTTAGTGAAACCCTGTCCTCCCCCAGCACACCCCAGTATCCTGTGGCCCCATATTTCATGTGGTGTCACCCTGCTTACTGAGCACTCACTGTTTGACAGGTGTTGCATCTTCATCATCTCAACATCTTCCAGGCAAGCCTGTGACAATAAACTGTTACCTTTATGTTGCAGAGAAACTAAGTGACTTGATCAAGCACCAGGGGAAGGCAGGAGGAGAAGGGGACCTTTGTTTCAATAACATTTAGTGATATTTCTTTGCATCCTAAAGATAATTCTGCTGTCAGTGGGAGAAGGAGTTTTTCAGGGACAACTTCACAAATAAAATTATGTAAAGCTATTAGGCCTGCACTTGGGTATGGAAATGTATGTCTCCCAAAATACCAGCTTCCTCAATGCTCCCTGTAATTGACAAGACGTCTACTTCCCTAGAGTGTACTGAGTCATCCCTTCTTCAGAAATGAACCTCAAATGCTTATCCCTACCATATGTGAAATCACACCTTTGGAAAGACTAAGAGGAGCAGAGAAATAACTAAGGCAGCTGAAGTTCTGTCTATATCCATGACACTCTATTCATGGGAAAAAATTCACCTGGGTTGGTGTTAACCTTGTAAGAGACCCAAGTCCACCTTGCCTAGATAATCTAATACTAATGCCTATAAAAGTGACTACCTCAAAAATCAAAGTTGGGCCCACTGGTTTGATTGATTCATGGAGAATATTTTAAATGTTTCCCCTCTCTCAAAGTACACACACCAAAGATTTACCCAAGGCAATCCTAAAGCATGGTACATCTAATCAGTATCTTCAGATATGAAAATATCTAGGAGATTCCAAGCAAAAATATCACAACACTTTTATCATCCATCTAATATTTTCTTCTTTCCTTTCAAGCCCAGGAAGGTATTTCAGTGTTTCCTTCTAGGGTGTGTGTGTGTGTGTGTGTGTGTGTGTGTGTGTGTGTGTGTGTGTTGGGGGAGGGAGGGAGGGGATGTACTTTCACCACAATAAACAGGAGGGTAAAAATCTTGAGACTGCTGCATTGGGTCACTAGCTTTATCTGCAGATAAATACTTGCACAAAACAGATAATGGCATGCTTTACACCTAGTTTACATATATTTCCCCCAGCTCACCAAAATGATTGTCTTCAGAGCCTATGTCCATTATTCCCTTACGGTCTTCCCTACAATCAAGTTCTCTGAATAAATACAGGGGCTGAGTTACAATTAAAAATAATGAGACCCTACAGGGCAATGTTCTTGCATGCAATAAAAGGGTGTGGACTGATTTCAGGGGCAGAGATTTTTTTCCTCCATTCTGCTCCACTTTGATTGGTGGATTGGCCTTTAAATAAAGGTTTCTGATCTTCCATGCCCGAGAGACACAGAGAGTCCCAGGCACAGTCCAGAAAAAGCTTTAATCTTCTTTTCTTAGAAGTTTCTTGATTGGCATCACCAGTCCCTGAGAGCACTGTGAATGTCATCATCTAAGGTAAAACATGATTTTATAATTTCTGTGTTTCATGTAAGTAAGTTCTTTTTCCTACCTCCAGAGAGGATTTATCTTCATTTGTCACAAGGTGCTAAATATCTTATTGTAATCCAGTAGCATAGTCCAGAGAAGATATGACTAATACCCTTCAGCTTAAATGAGGCTTATCTCTAGAATTTTCATTTTACTGTTTGTGATTATGAGTGTCAGTGATTAATTATAAAGATATTAAAAGATAAGCAAATATCTTTGGTAGTCAGCTTCAAAGACACTTTCAACTTATCAAATAAAGAGATACTTTAAGAAAAAAGACCGAATTTGAGGAATATTTTCCTTTCCACAGCAAAGGAAATTAACATATTCAACTTACTCTAGTTTGTAAAAGATAAGTTTTGCCATGGTTGTGCAAATAACCTAAATATCAAACGATATGCCAAATATCTGCCGATGATGAGGCAAAGATAAACTCTTGTGAACTGTACTTGAAAGCCAATGTTTCACCTGATAGAAGGATTTTTAAATTCATGTTCATTTTACAAAATGAAGCATATCATCTAAAGAGTGTCCACAGGGGTGGTCCCTAAATACTCATTTAGACTGTAGCTCCACTAAAAAGTGCTTAGATGTTTTTCATTGTTTGTCAGTTTATTCCAGGAAATAATAAATATGTCAGTTGCTTAGCAACATCCTGCTTTTTGTTGTTTTTTTTAAATCTGATTGTCTTGAAAAAATAGACTCAGATTCTTTTTTTAATGTCTTTAACTGTTTGAAGTAAAAATTCATGTGACTTAGTTCTCCAACCATCTGCACTGTAGATTCCACTTTTTAAAATGAAGGACCTGATCCTGCTCCTGTGTCTCCTGAAAATGAGCTTCGCGGTGCCGGTGAGTTTGTCCGCTAGAACGGGCCCTGGACAGCTCTGGACTGTTGGGTGCCAGGAAACACTGAAGGGAAGTGGGCTGAGGCCCACGCATGGGTTCTGCTCTTGACCCAGTGGTACAGCTGCTTATGCATCAAAAGCCTTGCCATCCAAAAGCAGAACATCACACATAACTTTTCTACTACATAAAATATTTAAAATATCCCCAAGATAATTTCTAAGTCTTATTTGACTCATTTAAAGTTAAAAGACTTAAATGGTCTCCACCATGCCATAGCACACTTTTATTATCAACTCCTTGCTGTAATTATGAAACTGAAATGGGAACAGGATATTGTTCTGGACAAAGAAGTACTTTTCTTTACATTTTAAGCACAATATTAGCCAAATTACTATGGCTGCAAAACTGAGCTAAATGATTGCAGTTAAAGTACTAAGTAAGTTTACTTGCAAGTGTGAAGTTGTGTGATTGAGCTGATGCTTCTTTTTTTGTTTCCTTTTTTTATTTTTTTGGTACTGAGCATTGAACTCTGGACCTTGTGCTTGCAAGGCAGAAGCGGAGCCACTGTGCTAAATCCCTGATGTTTCTGAAATCAAGCACATCACAGCAATGGAGCTGACTGTACATTACAGTCCCATAGCTGCCTATATTTAAGAAAAAATACCTTCAATATGAACTGAAAATATAAACATGGATCAGCAGGTTTATGCAACGTCTTTCACTAAAGCTAATGGACGACTTGCTGACACCCTTGGTATATAGGAGGCAACTTAGCTTCTGCACGTCAGTTTTCTCACTGTCATGATCTCACACTGTGGCCTGTAGGAGTTTTTGAAAAGCATGTGAAAATTTAGCTCAAGTCTGACCCTTTTACTTTTTTAAGTAATTATTTTTTAAGAATGTAGAATATTCTTTTTTGTGGTGCTGGGAATTGAACCTAGGGTCTTTGTACTTAGCTACATCCTCAGTGTCTCACTAAGTCACTAAATTGCTGAGGCTGAACTCAAACTTGAAATCCTACTGCCTCAGCCTCCCAGGATAGCCACCAGACCTGGCTATAAAGTAATCTTAGTTTTATATTCTGGTACCTTATTTTATTTCTCATTGTGTAAACTAAATAAAATTTTGCTTTTAAAGTAGGATCAGGGATATAGCTCAGTGGCACCATGCCTGCCTGGCAAGTAGAAGATCCTGAGTTCAATTCCTGGTACCAGAAAAAATAAATAAATAAATAAAGCAAGCAAGTAAGTAACATAACATTAAGATGCACACAAAAAATAGATGGTTCATTTGGGAGCGAGATTATTAAACATTATAAAGCTCTCAAATAAATTTGTCCATACTTTGTCCAAAAGCCCAAGTGATTTGAGTAGTAAGCCAAGTTGGCAGCCCCTAAAATTAGCCCTCATGTACTAGGGGACTTTCTACTCCCAGCACACATTTAATGAACATGCTCAAGGAAGCTTCTTGCCAAGAAAACTCAAAAGCATTTCTTTCCATTCAGGCATTTCCTCAGCAGCCGGGGGCACCAAACATGGCACCACCAGGCATGGCTAGTTTGAGTCTGGAGGTATGTAGTATTAGAGCCTTCTTATGTTATCTTTACGTTGGTTATATTCTTGATTGTGGAGAGATATAATGGACTGACTCTGAGTTTTCCTAGTCACAGTCTATGGCTACCATCCTGCGCAGTTCTAGAGAAGTTAATGATACTTATTAGAGTTATATCTTGTAAGTCTACTGAAAATTTAAATGCTTAGATGTTTTAAGTTTGAGAACATCATCTCTATCAAAGTAATAGTAATTACTAATACCTAATATATTATAGATGCCTCAACATAATCACTACATTTAATTAAAACCCTTTTTCTATAGTTGCAAATGGTTTATATTTAGCCTTGCTGCTTATAATCTTATCTGATAAAGTTGACATGCAGAAAACTCATTTGACTGTTTATAAGAAGCACTGTAAGTAGCATTAAGAGTTGCATAGCATATGAGACCAAAGAGACAGACTACAGAGTGGGAAGACATGATTGCCAGATAATGCTTGGACAAGGGCTAATATCCAGAAAATAGGAAGAACTCAAAAAAATAGACCTCCTCGCCTGAAAAAAATGGACAACTGAAATGAACAGACACTTCTCAGTAGAAGTACAAGTGGCTAAGTACATGATAAAATGTTCAGCATTTTTGGCAATTTAAAAAAAATGCAAAAAAGAAAACCCTGATATTCCTCCTTACTCCAGTAAGAATAGCTATTATCAAGAATTCAAAAGACAACAAATGCTGGCAAGGTTGTGGGGAAAAGAAACACCTCTACATTTTTGGTAGGAATGTAAACTAGTACAACCACTACAGAAGTCAATATAGAGATTCCTCAAAAAAATTAAACATAAAAATTCCATTTGATACAGCTATTCCTCAACTGGGTATCTTTCTAAGTTAAAGTTATCATATCACAGTGATATATGCACACCATATTTATAGCAGCAAAACTCATAACAACTAAATCTTGGAAGTAACCTTTATGCCCATCAACCAATGTATGGATAAAGAAAATGTAGTACTGCTCAGCCATAAAGAAGGATAAACTTGAGTCATTTGTAAGAAAATGGATGGATCTTGAGGCTATAACACTTAAGGGAAATAAGTCAGGCACAGAAAGGTTAATTTTGCATGATTTCTCGAATATGAGACTCAACTAAGAGAAAAAAAGGTTGGTAGGAAATAGAAAATAGACTGTGGAGATGGGAAGGGATCTGGGAAGGAGGAGGAGGAAGGAGGAGTAAAAATGATCAAGACATGGTATGTACATATGCCATGTCCCCAAAATAAACATAATTATTACATATTGCAACTTATACTAGTAAAAAATAGCATTAACAGTATACTAAACTTCCTATGTAGTTTTAATGTAGTTCTTATAAATAATATGTATTCTGTTTAGAAAACTCCAGCAGAATAGAAATTTTTTGAGTAATATCAATAAAAAGGTTGACAGTTTAAATAGAGATCTATAAGATCAAGAATATCACAATTTTTCACAAGGGTTTACAAAATTTTGTATCATAATAATCTAGGGCAGCCCATACACACGTGGGGCCAGATGTTCATTTCACACAGAAGGTAATTTCGCTGAGCTTGCTCACTTTTTAATTCGACTACAAAACACTCTAAATATCTTCCCATTAAAAAAAACTGATTTGGGGGGTGGGTGGGGATACCGTGGATTGAATTCAGGACTTTGCGTTTGTGAGGCAGGTGGTGGCACCACTGAGCTAAATCTCCGGCCCAAAACTGCAGCAGAAGCACGCTAGATGATCTACCCAGATACTCTTTCCTCCAGTGTTTGTTATATGCATAATTTTGAGGGTTTTTTTTTTTTTACTTCAGAAAAATGTCAAAAGTTGGGGAATTTTTTTGCTTCATTTTATTTGTTCAAATTCCTTTTTCTTTTCAGACTGAATTTGTAAGAGTTAAAATAATTTAGGTGACAGGAGAAAGTTAAGAAGCAATGTCTTCACAATTACCTCTATATTTATTTCAGTTGAATGAGCTGTTTTTCCATTTTCAATGTGACCCCTTTAACTGATACTTTTTCAATGTTTTTAAAATCAATGTTTTGTAAAAGCAAGTTTATTATTTTAATAGAACAACAACTGCAGCAGATTTTCGATCATCTTTCAGTGATAATTTGTATCTGCTTTTGCTTTATTCAGATTTACCTACCCCAAGTTGTTTTGGACGATAAGAATCAAGAGAAATCAGTTGCTCCAAAAGAACAGATAATCTATGGGACAAACACTAACACACTTTTTTTTCTTGATAGACAATGAGACAGTTGGGAAGTTTGCAAGGATTAAATGCACTTTCTCAGGTAATCACATTTTCAAAATTTTTATTAATATTTGAAAATAATAATGATGATGGCAGTGGTGGCAGCAGCATTGTAATTCATAAAACTTGTTTATGAGTGGGCAGCATTCTAAAGGTTGAAAAAACAAGTAATTGAAACAAATAAAACAAAATAAGGCAATGTGACAGGGAAAAATAAAAACAATATTAAATTGTCATTAGATTAATAAAAAACCTTTTGTGACTTACAGATTTTATTATATGGCTGTAACACCAGTGTTTAAAGAGCTAAATCTCAAAAAAAATTTATGGAAATACATAAGTCTTGCTCAGAGAGAAATTTCAGTTTATTGGAAGCAAGAATTTGCCCAGACATTTCACATTCACCAACATGACTTTCACCTTTTGATTTGTCTTCATAATATTAATGTGTAAGAATGGTCATTTTTCCTCCATGTCTTTAGTATTCCAGATTAGGCTTGGGGAAATCACTTAATCCTTTGTGGCTACAAGGTCTCCTCCCACCACCTTCCCCTTTCCCATGGCTGAGACCAAGAGAACATGAAACTCAACAGGTAAGTTGATGGCACTGATGTGTTTCAAATTTCAAGATGTGACATCTTTCCCTACTTGCCTTCTGGAAGTTATGATATACTAGCAATAGAAAAGAACCAGTAATTTTTAAAACAATTATAGTAATTTCAAATTTTATAATTGTTTTTAATCACAGGAAAATATTTAAAATTTTCAACCATTTTAGTATTTATTTCAAGAAAGACATGGCTTCCAAAATATAGCCGGGGATTTAGCTCAGTGGTTCAGTGGCCTGCCTTGCAAGCACAAGCACCAGAGTTCAATCCCCGGTACAAAACCAGTAATTTTTAAAACAATTATAGTAATTTCAAATTTTATAATTGTTTTTAATCACAGGAAAATATTTAAAATTTTCAACCATTTTAGTATTTATTTCAAGAAAGACATGGCTTCCAAAATATAGCCGGGGATTTAGCTCAGTGGTTCAGTGGCCTGCCTTGCAAGCACAAGCACCAGAGTTCAATCCCCGGTACAAAAAAAAATGAAAGCATACTATCCTGGACAATTTCCAACTTAATCAAAATTTTCTAAATAATTCTTTAAAGGCAAATTTCAAATGATAACAAAAATTCTCATTAAAGCATAATGAACTTAATCGAGAATGTGACATAGGAAGAAAATGGCTAAAGGGGAAGTGTGAAGGGGAAGGGAAAGGAAATAAGGGAAAAGGAAAAATGAAAAAATGGAAACAAAGTCTTTGTAAATAGGAAAGGGTGAAGGGAGTGAAGGGAAGACAGGGGTATGAGGAAAAAACAAGAACCAAGTAAAGGTACAAGATCCCAAAGATAAATGTAACGGTATTGTTTGCTTTAAATGTACCAATAAACTTAATGGGAAAAAAATTAGTGAACCCTTTAAAGATCTATAAATCAACCTGTTGACATAATTTATTAGATGCCTAATAAGTATACTAATCAAATTGTGCTTGAGAGTAGGGACTACTACATTTTATTTGTTTTGGTTTTGTTGTTTTTTGGGGGGGTTGTTTTTTTGTTTTGTTTTGCTTTGTTTTTGAAACAAGGTCTTGCCAAGTTCATGTTGGCCATGTAACCCAGGCTGGGGTTACAAACAGGCAGTGATCCTCCTGCCTCAGCCTCCCAAGTGCTGGGATTACAGGTGTGCACCACCACACCCAACTTGGTTAATACATTCTAGGATAGCTCCAAGGCTCAGGAAATTTCAAACCTGATTGGGAGATAAAACAACATACTTCAGGGTACTAAATTGCGAGGTAGAAGAAATGAATACCTTGGGAGTTGAAACATAGGCAATTATCACAGCAAAGCATAGCCAAATAATTCTGAGGCTTCCGTGCCAATCTGAGGAGTTTACAGCTCATTTACAAGGGATATGCAGCTATTTACCACAAGTAATCTCTAAAGGAAGCAAAAGAAACTGGTGGTTTTGACAGAAGCTTTAAATTCCAAGACCCTGTCTCAAAAAAAAAAAACAAACAAAAAAAAAAAAGCCAAATATGCATATTTCTCTTTCACCTGGCTGGGGACAAGGACTTAATGACAAATACTTATAGTCCAATAACAGAATAGTAAAATAAAGATACACACTGGTAATCAAGACAACCAAGAGGAAGAAGTGACTCACTGCAGCAGAAAGTTCCAGTAGTCTTCCATGTTCCTGAGCAATGGTGGCCCCAAAGAGGGTAGGGGAGGCAAGCACACACAGAATTTTCTCAAATGACACTGACTCTACATCTAGACAAGTCCCTAACCCACTGCCATCCGGACCATACCCAAGGCCTTTTGCTAGACAAGCTCTTGGCCGCAGGTCAGGGAACCATCCCTTCCTGACACTATTCTCAAATCTTCTACAGTATGAGTATTCTGTGCCGGTGCATCCCCCACCTCTCCCATCTCAGCCATCCCAGCAGCCTCCACAGGCAGGCCTGAAACCTTTCCAGCAGCCCACTGCTACCCCTGCTGTCCAGGATACACCCCCGAAGGGAGGGCCTCAGCCTCCGATGCACCCCAGACAGCTGCCCTTGAAGGATGGAGAAATGCCAGAGGCTCATCAGCAAGTGGCCCCAACAGAGATGGCACTAAATCCTGAGGTAATTCATCCATCTTCTCCCACTCCCCCTCATGCTGGGGACAGAACCCAGGGTCTGGTACAGGTTAGGTGAGCACTGTACCACTGAGTTACAGACCTAGCCCACAATAATTATTTTCTCTAAAATCAGATTAGGATCACCTACTAAGCTAATGAATGAAAACCAATTTGCAAGCCATATTCAAACAATCACAGCCCTCAGGCCTAATGCACTAAAATATGTTATTAAGTAGCCTTTACTTTAAGGACTTATTTTTTAGTAGAATATAAACATCCATTTTTCTGGTCTTTGCCATCTGACACAGTACAGATTCCAAAAGATCTTGTGCCCATAAAACTTGGTTTCTTAGTTGCAAAAGATGAAACCCTCAATAGGAAATAGGACAGCCTGGAGAAGTCCAGGCTATCTATTTCTCTATCTATCGCGTGTGCATGTGTGTGTGTGTGTGTGTGTGTGTGTGTGCATGCATAAGACTGAGGACATGATTAACCCTTCTGCATAGCTATAGGATTATATATTATCTCTCAATAGAGAGATGACAACCATGTAAACATATTTGGAGAAAAAAGTACAATGCATGGAAAAAGAAAGGTACCATATAACCAGCACATTTCACGCATTTAACATTTCCCATAACACCCTGACTACAGTCTTACAAAGATAGATACAGAATTTTCCCAAGGTTAAATAAAGCCTAAGTGGCAGAGGCAGAGTTCAAATCAATCACGCACTTCCCCGTCTGAACATGCATTGCTTTTACTCTGCGCGGTGTTATCCACCCTCAACTGACACGCTTCACCCCATGCCAGGATGCTTCAGCCATGCACCAGGCACACTCATAGCTCACTCCCAAAAGACTAAAAGAAAAAGCAAAACACAGTTTGCAACTGTCTTACTGGGTGTAAATTTGTCTATTTTGAGTGTTAACTCTAATATTTATATATGATGCAGCTCTCAGGACTGGATTTTGCAGACCCACAAATTCCATCAGTAAGTACAGATCTCAATGACATACTTTCTTAGGAAAAAAAACTCTGTATTTCAAAAAAGTTGAATAAAAATTTTAAATCATCCTATTTATCTACGAATATGAAGTATTGTGGGTCCCTTTACTTTATTAAACATCTAGTACTAATTTGTCAAACTAAACCATCTGAAAATACATTTGATACAATGCATAGAAATTATCATAGTAGGAATTTTCCTGTGTGAATTATTTATTTTGTTTTCTACCACTTAAAGGTGTTCCAAATAGCCCGTTTCATATCTCGAGTCCCAGTGCAACAAAATAAACCATCTACAGTAAGTTTCTTTAATGCCACCTCCCTGTTTACAATTTACTTAAAAGTGTTGTCTTTGGAAAACTTATTTTATGATAACTATTTTATTTTGTTTAGCTTTATCCAGGAATGCTTTACATGTCCTATGGAACAAATCAACTGGTAAGTCTATTCTATAAAAGGTAGGCATTTTTAATTAAATGTCATCTTACAAGGCAAATTATACAAACCCAGACTTCACACAAAACATTCCAAATAACTATTGCCTAAATACCTACAATAGCAATTGAAATACTACAGAGGCACATTTCCTATTTGGAGAACTCTGGCCAGACATACACACAATGGCATTAAAGAAAAAGTAAATTTTAGATCTGACAAATTGGCTCTGTATGCCGCCTCTGGCCACAGCATCAATACTAAGGGTTAGGGGAATGCTGAGTGACCTGGAACTTGTCTCGAGTAGCTAGGAGGGTATCAGGAGGCGGCTGGTTCGTGATCTGATGCACTGTTCCCTTTGAACAGAGTGCCCCTGCAGCAAGACTTGGCTTCATGAGTTCAGAAGAAATGCCCGTAAGTAGCACCTTCTAACTCTCTGACAACGGTGTCCAGGGACAGACAACCAGAGGTGACTGCTACAGGAGACACTGACGATGAAAGTAGCCCAGAGAGCTCAGGACTCAGACTCTTCTACTCCAAAACCAAATGCTTGATTCTAAGCCAGTGTCAAAAGGCTTCATTTTATGTCCTATACAGCCATTTACCTCTGAGTGATGCCAAACCTTGAGCACAGGGTTTGACCTGAGCCCTTGTATATGCACAGAAGCCACACTCTCCTGAAGGACCACCCTCACTGACCTGCAGCACTTCAAAGGAAAAGACACAGGTGGTGCATGCAGGGTTCCTCTTCCTCTTAGGGCCATTTCACCTCCAAAATACCCACTTCAGGAACAGCATAAGTAATTCAAAACTCAAAATTAAAGTCCAAACAGGGAAATAAAGTTAACCAACTTTAAAATCTGATTATTATAAAATTTCAAAGTGCACTAAGTAAGTTTAATCTTATTTTGTTATCCATACACATTATAAGATTTGAGATCTACTAATTCATACAGCTTGACCTTTTCTTATATCTCATCTGTTAAAGTACAAAAGAAAATAAAAGCCACACTGAATTAACAAGTCCTTGTTGACTACTCATCCTATCAAATCAGATTACTAAACACACACACATTCTTTCTCTAAAAGGAAACTCACTCCTGAACATTTTCGAGTGCCTTCTATGCACCTTACCCATAGGAAGCTAGGAAGATACTGAAGATGAGACCAATCCAACTCCTTTGGGAAGGAGCTTCTAGCCTAACAAATGGAAAAGATAAGGAGAACACATAACACCACATTCAGGAGATAGAGATGACCATTTCATCATTGGGAAACAGGAAGTAAGAAAAGACACCCCGGCACAGGAGTCACAGTGGCATCTCGGAAGAGATCATGTGAAAGCTGAGACTCAGTAAAGAGCCAGGAGGAAGTAGAAAGAAAGAGCACAGTGTCTGCAATGCTCCAAGGCAGACTGGAAATCAGAAGTTCAAGTTAAGTGCAAATTACTGCCTTGCAGTATCACTAAATTGTTTACATTCTGACTAATACTCAAAAGATTTTGTGGTAGCTTATGAAAAACGTACAATAAATACAACAAACAACTGAAGGTAGGACTTTGAGGAGTTGAAACTGTGAGGAAATCAGAATATGTAAGAGCAAATCACACAGCTCTGCTCAGTTGCAAATAGCCCAAGATTTTGGTTCCCATATTTTCAGTAGCAAAGGTAGAAAATGGAACACACTTATGTGCCCACAACAAAGAAATATTTTAGTTCCTCCAGAAAAATCAGGCTTTTTCTTGTACTTATTCTAAAAGGAGGAGGGGTGAGAGAAAGAAGGGAGGGAAAGAAGGGAAAAGGGAGAAAGAGAGGGAAGGGAGGGAGAAAGGAAGGAAGGAAAGAAGACAAGGAAAGAGAAAAAGGAAGAAAAAAATTTACATGGGGCTTCATTCATTTGGAGGATATTCACAAATACCACGACAAAATCCTTCAAAACACCTCGCAATATATGTACTTATGAATCTGATGTCTGTCTATTTATGATGGTAGTACCCATTTCAATTTCTTACTGTTTCTTTACAACGGAATTCAAACTGTCTCAAGCATTGCTTCTATTTGGCCAGCATACTGCTCCCCTTCTTTCCTTCTCCCTAAGTGGGGAAGGGTCTGTGCCTTTCACAGAAGTGCCCTTCCCCTGCCCAAATATAGGTGTAGAACCCTCTCCCGTGTATTTCAACCACAGGCTTGCAAGAAATGTGTTCACACAAAGCTATCTGCCAGCTCCCTATTCTCTATCAGTTTTTCTGTAGTTTCTCAGGTATAACTGCAAACGTATGGTTAGTAGTAGGTAATAAGGGTGGCTTTGATAAATGTTTGATTTCCAGGGAGGAAGAGGGGGACCCATGACCTACGGAGCCCTGCTGCCAGGATTTACAGGCATGAGGCACACCATTAGAAGGATGCCCCAAGATCCAAACATGGCTGGAGACTTCACTCTGGAATTTGACTCCCCGGCTGCAACTAAAGGCCCAGAAAAGGGAGAAGGTGCACAAGGCTCCCCACTGCAGGAGGCCAACCCAGACAATCCAGAAAACGCAGCTCTTCTTTCCCAGATAGCACCTGGTGCTCAGGAAGGGCTCCTCGGTTTCCCTAATGACAATGTCCCCAGCATGGCAAGAGGCCCTGCAGGGCAGAGGAAGAGACCTCTTGGGGTCACCCCAGCAACCACTGACCCACTGATGATCCCTGAATTAGCTGAGGCTTATGAGACCTATGATGCTGATGTCACCACACCCCTGGGAGAAGCTACCATGGAAACCACAATGACCCCAGATACTCCGCAATCACTGATGCCAGGAAACAAAGCCCACCACCCCCAGGTGATGCACAACGCATGGCGTTTCCAAGAGCCCTGACAGCCTCAAACCCTCAGTTTGCTTCTGTGTGCACAAGCTGCACAGCTTCATCCCTGTAGTGTACCTCTTCGCTAAAACACTGGCTGGCTACCCTCCTGCAGCACAGGCATTAAAGCACCATGCATATATTAATAAATATGAGTGGCTAGAAATAGCTTAGGTTCCCTTCTTGCTTTTATTCTCTTATTGAAATAAAATGTGTCAAATGTCTCCATGATTTAGAAATACAATTAATAACACGAGAGCAAGTGTAAGAGTGTCCGCATTTGATAAGCTTGTTTCTTAGCTGTCTTAGTCATTATAGGATTCCTCCTGTGAGCATCATAACACTATTATATCCAGAAAATGTGGTACTGCTTTTCTCTCTAAGCAAAGGCACGTAGTCTCAGAATTCTAAGCTATTTCATTTAAACTTTATGGAATGGGGATTGGTGCAGAACCCCTAACTGGTATTACTGGGTTTCATATATTGGATTACAATTCTCATTTGTAGAGTATTTTATTTAACCTAGTAAAAGAAAAACAATTAGTCTATTTTAAATAAAGAATTTTTTCTCACTGGATATATCAGGAATATACGCTTATTATTTATATAAAGATAGTTAAGAAAAGCATATGCACCCCTACCTTTGCTATATACATTTTATTCAATTCATTCATCTTTTTTCTTTCATTCAGAGTTTGCTGAATATCTACCTAAATCCTAGGCACTGTGCAAGGATCAGGCACATAGCCCTTTCCTTTAAATGCCACAATGGACATGATTGGCAAGTAGATAAATAATCACAATAATAACAAAACCACTCTAGGCCAAGCTCAATTATTTCACATGTATTGCCTCCCAACAATACTGCAAAACAGATACACTCAATGCTACAGCACACATGAAAAACACTATGAAAAGACCAAGTACAAGGTGCCCCTAGAACCACAGAGAATAGGCACCTAATCTAGTTTAAGTGGCACTGGAGGGCTTGGAAGGGATCAGGCAAGTTTCCACAGGACGGTATCAAAAACATCTGCAAAACGAGGCCCTCCACAAGAGCTGTGTGGGAATTAGCTAAATCCCAAGAAATGTAACATGGGGAAAGGAGCTGTAGAAAATGACCCTTGCCTGCCGTCAAGGATGGGTGTGTATGAGTCTGGGCTACATGCCCAAAGTAAGAGATCGCAAGCCCAGATGTGATCAGCACAGAAAACCAGCCTTCTTTCTCCTCAGTTGCCCAGCCCAGGTCTTAGACTACATAGAACTCAGTCTCCTCCCTACCCTGATGAAGAGTTTAGGTGATGCAGCCAAGGAAGGAGAGCCCTGAGATACCATCAACCTGACATTCTTTGGGAGCCTTAGCAAAGCATGATGTTCACGCCACTCCATAGGCTGGAGCTGCTGACCTTCAAGTTGCTCTAGCAAAGGTCGTGAGGGCAGGAGAATGACTTCTATAGTAGCCAGCAGATAGCAAGATCCACCTTAGCATGCCTGACAGCCTTGTAAAAATCAGTGTAGTCAAAGACAGAAAGATTTGTGTTTAAACCTTGATAGTGTATATGAGACTTTCATCTTGTGTCTATATTTTTATTTTTTGTAACGGCCTGCTCCCTAGCTCACAGAGCTACTGTGAGAATTAAATGAGGTAAACAGATGAAATTGCTGAATTGTAGCAGTTTCCTTATTTTTCAGTGGATCCATTGCATAAAGAGAATTCAGCCAAACAGCAGCAGCAACGATGGAAGAGTGAATTGTTCCCATTATTTGATGAACCTATGCCTTTCCATTCACCTTCTATGCCTTGCCTTTCTGGTCCTTCTTTGAATGCACAAGCACTGCAAGACCACATGTGCTGACAAATGTTACCACATCAGAGGTCAAAATTGACTTTGGCTACTAGTAGGCTGGGGGCTTAATAGCTAGCAACAATAGCTAAATCAGTTTTGGTGAGGAGAGATCTATGTTGTGGGGTCCTTCAAATGACTTCTGTCCCTGCCACTACTGTCTCTGAACACTGGTCCACTGAGTAAATACTAACACTGTCAGGGAAAGAAACTGAATGTCACCCCACACGAGGGACCATCTTGATTACGGAGAATCTCCTCCACCATGGATTCCCTCTACCAGGATGTAAACACATGAGAAATAAATATCTTCATACCATGCCCCATTCAGAGAGGTCTTCCTACACTACATTTCTTCTAGACACTCCTTATCACCAAACTTCTGATTTTATTCTTTCCAAAGCCCTGGCTAGGTGGCCAATATGGAGAACCTTGAGTCAGTGTAATTCAATCTCTCAGGCTATCTCCTTTTCCACACGAAATAGTTAAGCAGATACCTAATTTAAAACTCTGCTGACTGAGTGGTGTTGCAGTACACTAACTGGCCAACGTCTAACCGATACCAGAATACCAAACAGAAATCCATGACTCAGACACACACTTTTCCTCTCCATAAATTGGTCACAGGCAGGGTAGCGTTTAATCGATTCTCTGTCTGGAACACTTTTGACAATGAAAGGAGTATTATTAATCATTAGTCTGGGAAACAGTATAAACTAGGACTACCTAGGGTAAACCTGGATATGTTGCAATCTACTCACAAAGAACTTCCGATGAATAGAAACATGTGGACTGAGCAAAAGGTATCAAAGTTACAAAGAAGAATTATATGGAAGTCATTTCCACTGCTGTTGTTCATCTTCAGTTTGCTGGTTCAGTGCGTTGTATATCACACAGACCATTTGCAGCACTTAAATGTCATAATCACGTAGCCTCTGCTACTCCTCTCCTTGCAGGGTGGGCTGCAGGTCCCACACTGTTGCAGATACTTCCAATACACTGGCGCCTTCTGAGTTGAATGCAGCATGGACCTCCTTCAGGTTCCAGGTCCTATTCAAAATTTTCAGCCTTTCAAGTTATACAATATGTGTTATATGTTGTCTTCAAAACACAAAGAAGTATAAAAAAAAACGGTGTTTCTTAGTGAAGGGTAGCACAAGAAGCACCAAACTGCCAATAACATTTAGCTATCTTAATATGTGTTGGACTCCTAGAGCCCCATACCCACGAACTTTTGCAGTATTTGTGTTCTGCCCTTACTCAAATCCTGTTGCACAGTGTCTTCAAAGTCCTGGACAGTTGTGGTGTCTTATGGAATATGAAGGTGATCGAGGACATTCAGGACAATGTTAGAACACACTGCAGGACCGCTGACATAGTCCTAGGGCAAAACATCATCAGCTAGTATTATTCCTGTCTCTTAATAGTAAACTACTTCTGATTTTTCTTACTGACTAGAATAGAAAGAAATCATCTGACAGATAGCTTCACACAAGTGCCCTCTGCTATATTAATTTGTCCCACAAAAGTTGCCACATCTGGAAATAAATCTGCAACTGGAAACACCTGATTGAGTTTGCAGTAACTCCCCATGCAACACCCATGACCCATTTAGTTTCAGTATCAGCCTAATAGGTAATTTACATGGAGAAGCAGCAGAACATCTTCCTTGTATCTCATCAGTGGTGACACTGATCTCTGCATTCCCCAGAGAGGTCAGTTCTGGGGTCAGTTCTTCCTTCCAGTTGGCCCTTTCTACTATATCATTCATTTCCCTGGTGTAGGAATCATTGTGGGATCCTGCCAATTAGTGTAACTATTCTCAGTATGAGTTCTGAGACTAGGAGAAGAACCACATGATAAAGCCACTAGACCCACTATTAGACTGGCACAAACCAAGGTTCCAGTTCTCATTTGACTTCTATAAGCACTAATTAATGTTATAAAGTATTCTTGGGCTCAGGACCACTATATAATGATCCAGAGATTGTGGGTATTTTACTTACCCCACCATGCCACGGTGTCTCCCTAGTAAATTGCTGCAGTTCCCTCTACAGGAAACTTCCACGATATAGTCATGTGGGCATGTTGCAGGGTCTTCCTTCATGGGGATTTGGTGTCACCCAACTAAGGGGCTCTAGGTGTAGAAACCAGAGAAAAACTGAATCGCACTGTGATGCGGGGAGTTAGGCTCAGTGGACCTAGAATTTTGATGTCCAGGAGTAACTTAATGGGATATCCATCTGTTTTTTTCTATAGTCCTATGATCAATGAACAATCATTACAGAACACTGTTGGTCACAACATCCTGGTTAGCTGCCGTCCTATGGCTTCTTTCATTCACTGCATTGTCCTTGTCTGGCCTCTGTCACTGCTGACACCATTTTTCTCCACTGAGATTCCTAAGCAGTATCCTTCATTATTATCTGGCCACAGAAAATGAAACCACAAAGCTCTTAGTTTCTTAATGCCTTAGTGATGGAGTGTTTTCTGGGGTCTTCTGGGTGGAGGAAGGCACAGAGTTGACCTAGACTGGACAACATAACATCTTCAGTGCACCAGTGTGTCAGGTGCGGCACGCCTTCCTCTGGGGTAAAGGCAATTATCTTTATGTAACATTTGAATAACAAATGATGCTGGTTTTCCATTTACAAATGGAATTCTTTTCAAAATAAATTTTAATTTTTGAATGCTAGATGAAAAGAAAAATATAAATACTACAGGTTGTAATCAGATGTGGCAAGAATCGTAGACAGTCCTTAAATGACTACACACATGAACTATCTTCACAGAATGCTGATTTAATTCAATCTTCTCGCTTGTGGTTGAGGAGTCCACTGCCTAGAAGAATGATGTATTAGCCTGGCATTTGGGAGGCCAAGGCAGAGGGATTATGAATTCAAAGCCAGACTGAGCTACATAGAGATTCTGTCTCAAAAAAACAAACACGGGGCCGGTGATCTAGCTCAGCGGTTTGGTGGCCTGCCTTGCAAGCGCAAGGACCCAAGTTCAATCCCCGGTACCAAAACACACACACACACACACACACACACACACACACACACACACACACACACACACACACACACACACACACACACACACACACACACACACACACACACACACACACACACACACACACACACACACACACACACACACACACACACATAATGAGAGACAGACAGACAGAGACAGAGAGAAATATTTTTGCTTTTGGAGACTGATGAACCCAGGCCTCCAGATTTCTCATTTAGTGAACCCCACACAGACTCTACACAGCAGTCAAGTTTGCTTTTGTTTTTGTTTTGGAGAATCCAATGAAAGCCATGAGTCAACTTTCCCAAAGAATAAATGGGAAAAAAAACACACAAAATTCTGCTTACAATTTCTGTAATTACTCAGATGAGGCAGTCCTTCCTTGGATCTAAGGTTAAGAAATCCTAACCTAATCAATGTAACTGCCCACTAGTGATGTTATAGGATAAGAAGCAAATGTTCAAACTGGCCCACACTCGGTGTGTAAATGTTACTAGAACTTTATTTCGGTCTTTGTGAAAGCATGTTTCAAACACATAAAGGCTTTGGTCTTCTAAGTGTGCTCCTCTTCTATCCCAACTGCTGAGCACTAAAAGGCTGACTTCTGTAGACAGCGTGTGGCTACCAGTCAGATGACAACAGACAGACAGCACTGCAGTTTACAGAGAGGCCAAACCAGTTTAGACAACCCCTTTCTTCCATAAACATTACAGACTAGGAGAAAAGTAGAAATGGCAGCAACCACAATCCACAGAAGCCAGACATTAGAAACAAAAGCTCCCAGCTTGAGAAATGATCATTATGAGAAATGATCAAATGTTTGTCAAAATGCCTTTTGCTGACGCCTTCAGCTCTTGCCTGAGCTTTCATCTTTCCCCAGGTTCAGCAGCTTTCTGACCAAAGATGCACCTAACAACCAGCTGTATAATGACTTAAAGATAAGCTGCAGCAAGCATAGCTGAGGAAATGACTGTGGACTCTTCAGCATGAATAAGGATTACATTCTAATTTATTCACCAGCTAGAAATACATGGGCACTATTTAAAGAAGTATTTTGAAAATACGGTCAACACTAGAGTTACACGTCTACCACATTTTTGGGCATCATTTCACTGTGAGTAAGGCTGGGAAACCTCCATGAAACAAAGAGGACAGATTCCCAAAGACAGACACCACAGCACTTCTGTGTGTAATGAGCTAATTCCTCCTCACACAGGGTAAAATGGAAGAAGGAAGAGATCCTGGCAGACACAGATGCCCTCGCTGTCTTGGCTGTTGGGGGCTTTCATTCCAAGGCAGCTACTTTCAAGCCAGATTTATGAAATACAGTTTTCCTTTTAACAGCAGATTCTAAAAGATATTTGCCTCCTTCTTCAGTACTGGAACCATGAGCACCCAGAATATATCTTCATGATCGCTCCCATGCTGGTCCTAGAAAACACACTCAGTCAATAGACATTCACAGAAATACAGTGTACAAAGCACAACTCCAGGCATGAGGAAGTGATAATAAACAAACCATCAAGCATTACAGAGCATCAGGTCATGATACACGCAGTGGAGAAAGCTAAAGCCAGATGAGAGAAGAGGGGAGGGATGCAGGGATGGTCAAGGAGGGCTCCCTGACCAAGTGACACTTGAAAGCAGGGATTTTAAAACTCAAAAGTCCTTAGGAAAAAAACTAGCTTATTTTCAACTGAATACCATGCAAACTAAAGAGTCTGTTTATGTCTGCACAAAGCAGAGTACGGGACCCACAATGAGAAGCCAGCCTGAAGCTCCCTGACGAAGAACTGTCAGCCTGGAATCCTATGCTAACTTCTGCCATGTTTTGAGGATCTTCTTAGTCGTAGTGTGGTACCAGTGGGGAAACTCATGCACTAACCCAAACACTGTGCCTAATTTCACTAGGATTTGAAAATATTCCCTTGTTCAAGCAAGAGTGTTCAAGGACAAAAACTGATGTGAGGAAATGAACCACAGGAGGAACAATGGAGGACTGGACGTTGTGCTTGGCTATGGGCAATAGCTAGAGGCAGGAATCCAGCTGGGGTTCTCTCAGTACCATGTCTTTTTTCTTGTCTCTCTCCTCTTATCTACCACTCTGTGTGAGTGTGTACATGTGTGTGTGACACTCTCATTCACATTCCATCTCCCTCTCAGCCTCTCTGCTTCTTGCACCTTTACTACTTGATACTGAATCAGAAACATGGAATATGACATCAGTCATTCAGAATTATTCAAACAGCCAACTACAGTGGCACACAGCTACAATTCCAGCTACTCAGGAGGCGAAGGCAGAAGGATCACAGGTTTGATGCCAGGCCAGGCAACAGTTATATCCTGTCCCAAAAATTTTTTTTTAAAACTTTTTTATAGGGCTGGGAATGTAGATCAGTGGTCAAGTGCTTGCCTAGGATACACTAGGTCCTGGGTTCAGTACTCAGTACTGCAAAATAATAATAATAATAATGATGATGATGATGATGATGATGATGATGATGATGATGATGATAATGGCACAAAACGAGTATTATGTGATGACATTCACATTAAACTAATTCAGTGCCCCCAATTCTGACTCTAACCACAGTGGGTACCCTGGGAAAATAATCAGTCTCTCAAGACCTTAATTCCCTTATCTACACAATAAAGGAAAGGCAGTGGAGGACGGGCAGAGAAGGATAAGAGAGTCCTAGGAGCTGGGTAGCAGAGAGGTGGGAGCTGACTGCACAGCGCCCTGGGATATCTATCTGTAAAGACTGACTTCAGACCCTGGCTGTCATGAGCCTCGGAGGGATGTAGTGGTCAGACTTACGTTTGTAAAGTATCCTTAGCAGCTGAGAATAAACTAAAGAGGAACAAGAAGCAGAGGTACAAGTATGGGGGCAAGAATGGACCACCACAAGTGGAGATGTGTAAAGCGTTCTCATTCTGACCCCTCCGGAGGGTAGAGCTGACAGGGTCTGCTTGAGAATGAGAAGAAAAGTGTCACTGATGCTCCAACATTCTAGGTCTGTGGAAGGGGAAGAACAAAGGCACACATCTTTATGTGACCTCAAGTTCTCTTGTGACTCTGAGTTTTTATGATTTGTAGTTTTTCCCTTTATTCATGGCATTTTCCACTTATTTAGAAATGAGTTCTTTAAAAACTAACAGTATATGCTACCTGTTTTCAGTACTCTTCTCTCTTCAGAAAACTTTACAGCCCGGTGTGATGGCACACGCCTGTAATCCCAGCACTCAGGAGGCTGAGGCAGGAGGATCGCTGTGAGTTCAAGACCAGCCAGGGCTACATAGTGAGTTCCAGGTCAGTCTTGACTACATAGTGAGACCCTGTCTCAAAAAACAA
>NW_022900947.1:55322231-55336584 GCF_012274545.1 Fukomys damarensis
AGAAAGAAAGAGAAAGAAAGAAAACTTTACAATAAAAGCAAATCTAAGGTAAAATCTGTTCTTAAAAAACTGAAAGAATGTCCAACCAGGCATGGTGGTGCATGCATATAATCCCAGCACTTGGGAGGCTGAGGCAGTAGGATCACTGTGAGTTCAAGGCCTACATAGTATTTCAAAAAAAAAGGTCTATTTTTTAGAAACCCAATCTTTTCTGGTTATTTTTTGAATGATTAATTGTGCTGTGTTCCTACTTTCTTGGACTTAGCGCAAGCATTGACTCCTGTCTTCAGACAGAGACAAAAGAATCAAGATGTGCCTACACCCAGAAACAGGGAAACCACCTGCTGACCACAGCCTCAATCACTGACTGTCAGCCCTGCTGAGCACTGTTCTTTGTGCTGGTGTTTGACTCGCCCTGAGATGAAAGTATTAGGGTGAGTAGGAAATGGATGCAAATAGATCTTGGTACAAATTCACACTCTGCTTCCTGAGCCCATGTTTGTTACATAATCGCACAAAGCCTCAGTTTCCAAATGTGTTAAATGCATGCTGCTTACAGGCGTGAGGAAAAGAAAATGTGCCCAGGGTGGGCTTATAAATCCATGCTCTGTGAATGCATAAATGATCTGGGCATTCGCTGGTGGGAAAGAGAACTTAACTCATATAGCACACTAGTCAAACAGAGGACTGCTCCCCATGTACATCTACCTGCTCAGGAAAAGGGACTGGAGTGTATGCATCATCTGAATGGAGATATTGTATGGCTGTGTAATGCTAACACCTCTGAAAAAGTGATTAGATGGTGTCTGGCAAGAAATGATGTAACATACTCAAAAAGCTTTAACTTGCTCAATTATGTAGTCTGCTCTGTTTATTTGAAAGTTGATTCTTCCTGCCTACCATGAACTATATTTCCAATATTAAGAGTACATTAAGAGTCTGTTTCTAAGACAAGAAAATCTGTCCACTTTCCATGCAACTGGACTTCCAATACTGCGGATTGCACTCAGGGCCTTATGTTTACTAGGCAGGAGCAGCACCACTGAGCTGCTTCCTGGCCCCTTAAAAAATTATATTAATTTGTGTAAGTATTTGGAATTAAAATTTTACAAGCCCACTCCATTTAAGTCCAACTCCATTTCACATTTATAGAAAAGACTTTTATAGAGTTCTGGTTCTTGTGTCCTGTTTAACTAGTTAAAACACACATTCTGCATTTGTTGATACTATCTACAAGGATATGGCTTACCACTAACAGGTCTGAATTCAAAACCCCATTCTACCACTTACCCTTGGGCAAATTATTTAACTTTATTAAGATTCCATTTATTCAGCAGTAAAATGTTGGTCAGAAATCATAGCACCTAACCTTGTGGGGCTTTTGTGAATACTAAGTCATCTAAAGCACTTAGCACAGTTCTAGCAGAATTAATGAAGTTATGGTCATTATACAGCCCAAGATGCTTTCCCTGTAAGAGACTAGTATGTAGGAAGGCTTACTGTTGCTATTTTGGTTTATTAATTAAACTGTTTATATCTATCTCTCTGCAAAAAGCTTTTTTTAGATAGTTTACAGCAAGAAAAGGGAAGAAGATCAATAAAATTACAAGGCAGGCACAAGCAGAAAGAGGTTCATAGGCAGACTCAGCAGAAGGTCTGAGGCAGTCGCCTGAAACTAATTGTGACACCAAAGAGGGGCTTAGGCAATAAGCTCATGTGATCATGAGCCTTTGTAAAATTTATCTACATTTGGCTAAGACTGCTGTCTCTTTCTACTGCAGTGTTCCTTCCATAACACTTGGCTAAAGTCAAACAATGTTGGAATAACCATGGGTATTTTAAGGAAGCTAACATAGGGAGATGTGTAGTTTGGGTTTAACAGAATATTATTTATGTGATTTGCAATCAATTCTGTAATTAAATTATTGTTAATGTTAAGAATGGGTCCCAGAATATTCCTACCTCTCCTGCCTAATTCTCAATACTTGTTCATTTGGCAGGTGATCCAAAGGTGTACGATCAAAGGATCATGTTTTGATCTAATGTACACTTGCAACTGGTACTAGAAACATACAGGTAGTAAACAGAAAAATAGAGCTTGAAACGCATCAAGCAGTAGAAAAATACCAAGTTGTTTTTCTGAATACTGTGGTGTTTGTACTATTTGTTAACTTTTAAAGTCTGAAGTTTGCTGCCAGGGATTTAGCTCAGTGGTGCCACCACCTTCCTTGTAAGTGCAAGGACCCAAGTTCAATCCATGGTACACCCCCCCAAAAAAAATCTGAAATTTATGTGATTATGTGAGGCCTAAATAAAAATTTTGTTTTTGCTTTTTTTTGCTTTGCTTTGTTTCTGTGGTACTGAAGCTTGAACCTAAGTCCTACATTCTCAGCCCTTTTTTTTTTTTCTTTTTCAGACAGGATCTGACTAAGTTACTCAGGTTGGGCTTAGACTTGCAATCCTCCTGCCTCAGCCTGTCAGACTGTAGGATTACAGGCATGTGCTACCATGCCCAGTATATTCTTTTTCTTTAAAAAAAAAAAAAAAGCCCTTAAATTTTTATTTAGGCCTCACATAATCTGCATCCACTGTTGTTCAAACATCAAATTCAGACCTGTTTCCTACTAATCAGAGTAATAAGGAAACACAGCATGTTACATAGTTTTTTATAGAAAAGAGAAAATTAACAAAATTATGAGAAAACTTATCAAATATAAGATATTACTCCTATGATGAGATCACACACATTACAATGGTTTATATGAAGTTCAAGAAGAGAAACAGGGGCCAGGGATTTAGCTGAGTGGTTCTGCTGCCTCCCTTGCAAGGCCTGAGTTTGATCCCCAGTACCAAAAACAAAAAGAAGAAGAGAAACAAAAACCCAACCCATAAGAAGCACTTACTGTGAATCAAATGCTACTTCAAGCACACAAGACTTCCTGCCCCAATGCCTATGTTCTTAACCATTGGGTTATGTTTTCCACTCAAGAAGAGGGAAGAGAGAACAAGACAGCCAGCCCTCTTTGATTCAAACATTGAAACACTGACCTTGAAGATATATAAGAAAGTACTGACGGCTTAGAGCTAGCAGAATAAACACCACCTTGACGGTGGTCCAGACAATCACCCCCAGCGCAGCTCGGCGGGCTCTGCTGAGTCACTTTCCTGCCTGCAGACCAAATGCCAGAAAGGAACCTGGTAAAACTGGATCAACATTATGATCCAGTTTCTTTTTTTCTATTCTGTTTGTGTAGATGCTTAGTTTGCTTTGGAGGTTTTTTGTTTGCTCTGTCTTTCTTAATGAATAAATAAGCACAAGAGGAGAAACATTCCTCAAAAATCTTTAGGAAATGTGTCAGTGGTCAGTAAAAAAAGCAACTATGAGAAAGCGCTAATAATAATAAATAACATCTGTTACCTATTTAATTACATATAATGTTTAGAACCTTAAAAGAACTACCTCATTAAATTTTCAACAAACCCACAAAAAGTATACTATTTTTGCCCCGTTTTATAAATGAGGAAACTGAGGTTTAGAGAAACTAAATCACTTGGCCAAAATTGTAAAACGAGGTTGTGGGAACAGAATTTGGACCCACTCCTGAGTCCTAACTCAGAAAATCCCTGTCCTAACGTCCTATGCAGGATGGATGAGCTGAGAAGGCAGGGCTTTGTTTGCACATGAAGATGCCAGTCAGGAACTGTTAAAAAACATTTTTTTAATTGTTTAATCTGTGAGCTATTAAACTACCTTTCCTTGTCTTTTAATTAGCCAAGCTTCTTACCTTCAGGGTCTAAGAATGCGGTACATGGATGGTTTCAAAGAAGTCACGGATGCTGAGACCCCACGGGCACCAGTTATGGAGGCTGACGAGCTACTCTGTTTCAGACTCTGCACCCGCGATCCTGCAGTATCAGAGTGCACTGCTGATAGTAATTTAGAACTTCTGCTCAGAAGACCTTCAGCTCAAGAGCTGAGAACAGGATCCATTTTTTTCTGAGAACTGTGACTTTATTTATTACTGTTGAATGATTAGTAAACCATATAAAATATACTACAGAACTATAAAAGTACCTTCATTGTAACCCTAACACCATGGGAGGCTGAAGCAAAAGACTAATAAGTCTACCCTCAGCCTGGGCAACTTAGCAAAAACCTGTCTCAAAAACTTTTTAAATTTAAAAATGGCTAGGGATATAGCTCACTGTGAAGGGTTTGGGTTCAACTCCTCAGTACCAAAATAAATAAATACTTTTTAAAAAGTAGATTGATGTATTGATGAATTTGTTACTGAGAGTTACCTACTAGGCATCAGGCATTTTACATACATTATTTCATTTATATATCAGAAGAAACTTACAGAGCAGTTATATTACTTCCATTTTACTGAACATTAAATTGGACAGTTGGATAATCTATGGAAGTTTAAACTCAGGTCTGGTAGCTCAAAACCCAGGCTCTTTCTGCTGTATCTAAGAAGAAGAAATAAAAAAGCTTTTCTGCTTCTAGTAACTTAAAATCTAGATCAATGGGAGGATCTTGAGATTCAAAGCAAACAAAAGTAAAGAAGTCACAAATCTTTGGAAGATATGCTTTATTTCAGGCCAGGGGCAGGGGAGAGGAGAGTACAATGTACAAATTCCTATATAAGATTTATTGGGTTTACAGAACCCAGGTTCAAAAGCCTTTTTTATGGATGAGAAGGGAAACAGAAGAAAAACAACAAAGAAATGCACTTTTAAAAAATTAAAAAGTAAAATAAATTAAAAAATCAAATCATAAAACATGTTCACAAACAGTGGTAAGTGAAGAGGAAAAGAATGTATAAAATAAGAAGTGATGATTGAAGTAAATGGGGGAAAAGTCACAGAGGGCTAGACAGAGTTTACAGAGTTGAGTATTTCTTTAGTTTTTTCTTTAAAGAAAAAATTGGGCTATTTTCTCCAATCCACTTCTCAATCCATCTCTTATTGAAATGCAATGCCTGGATTTTAGAAATATAGATTATTTTGTTACCACCAAGCACCCTTGTGGCAGAAGGAACAAGGATAAGTAGAGAAAGCAAACAAAAGTGAGATTTAGTAGCAACTCCCTAAAACCTCTGTATGCTAAAGTCAAAAGCAAAAGCCACCCTCTGTGTAAATGGTACAGGTGCTGGGCCATCCAGCACAAGCCTCGTTACTTCTGAGAATACACTGTGCCCTCCAGGCATCCTGTTGTTTGCAAGTACACTTCAGTGTACACACAGTATTATAAATGCTACTTGATTTCTAAAAAATAAAATAAAGGCAGCCAGACATTGAATACATACACCTTTTCATCTATTTGATACACAGACTTTTAAAACATTTTAGCTTAAAGGTGATTATGCTAGTACAATTTTATTCTTTTTGGCACTAAAGTTGTGGAGTAAGAGTACTAATAAATACAGTTATTTGGACCAGATGAAAGACATAGATTTTCTTGTGCCTTGAAAGAATAGTGCCACATGCAACCACTGGATAAATTTCTGTACAAATTCACACTAAGTAGAACCCATTCAATCATTCTCAGTGTTTCAATGCCAGCATTAAACTGCGTAAACATCACCATAACAACTCTGCTCTCATGGAACCATAAGAGAACAGGAGAATACAACTTCAGCCAAGACAACAAAACTGGCTGGGTCAGTGAAAAAATATAGTTGGATTTATCTAGAAGTGAAATCTTTGCAATGAAAAGTCAGATTGCAGAAAAAAAAATCTGTAATATAACCCCTATAGTGAATTTTTCAATTCCTACTTGCATGAGGTTGTACTATCATGAATAGCTGAGAATTTACTTCCCATTTTACCCAGGTCTTCTAAAATTCTAAATCCCCGATGGATGAATTATATATGACTTTAAAAAAGAAACTATGTTCTACTGGCTTCGTATAGAATAAACCAAATCAAGTCATTGAATTGGTCATGGCTATAATGTTTCAGTTTATTTTAATTACAGATTAACAATATATTAATTAAATACGTTAAATTAAATATGTTATTCTGTCTTTTGATGATGGCCAATGAATTATGACAATCGTATGTAGTTAATATTCACCTTTGTTCCCAAAATATATTTGTATAAATGAACTCTCTAAACTTCAAAAACCAAATTCACAAGGAAAGCATCTTTTAAATCTTACTGCTGTAAGCTCATTTTCCCAAACTGTTATTACACATAATAAGAGACTTGATTTGACAGCTCCTATAATAACACATTATAAATTTTACATCAAATGTGTGTGTGTTTACCTTAAACTCTTGTGATGGCAAAACCATTTTCCTCAAAGCTGATTGGTTGTACATGTCTATAACAGTGCTTAAATGTGATCTTGCTATGCCAAGGGTTCTGACAAGGAGGAATCTTTTTATTTTATGCCTTTTTGGTACTCAATATCACATCTTCATGAAGAAGTTTTGTTTTGTTATTAAGAAATAAATGTACCTTGCTCCTTGGCTCTCCCTGACTTCAGCAATTTGTAGTCATTTCCACTTACAGACCATTAAAAATCTGTTTCAAAAACAGACTAACAAAGTTGAAGTAAAAAGTTATTTTTTTATACACTGCGGCTTCTAACCAGCATTGGGTGAGTATTAAAAATTATTAACATAAAATACAGAGTGGCAAATAATGAAGTTAATGTATAGATATTGATTTCCATATTACATTCCTTAATTTTGATTATAGAATCATTTTTGTAGCCTAATCTGATAAAAGTTTAAACTCTTTGATTTAGTATGTTCGCTTTTCTGATAGGTTTTCTTCCAAACTACTTAGACTTCCTTTGATATGGTACATTTGTACATTTCTCTATAAAGATGTGAAGTTTTGTCAACACTGCACTAGAAATATCTCAAAATAAAGTGCCTATGTTATTTTTTTCTCTGATTTAGCTATCACCCTAATCTTAAAGCAGAGAAGATTAATCTGGATGCTGAGGACTCTCTAAGAAAGGTATGATTAGATAAAATGATCAATGAGATGTGCACTAGCTCAGAGGTGATGCTTTGCTATTTGTTTCATTAACTTCTTCCATCTCTTGTGTTTGAGCTCCTAAATCTTTATTTTTTTCCCAAAGGCTTATGAAAGTTTTCATGAAAAAATGTTGCTGCTTCAGTGCAGAAAGGAAGCCTCTTTTCCTAAGCTATGTAACTTGGTGAGTATTCTCATTTATTTTTCACAGTATCTAATCTATCAAACTAAGTGTTGTCAGAAGTATAGCTGAATGGACAAAACACTATTTAGTATGTCAGAAGAATCAGAGTATCTACGTTCACAGATGAATTGTACTTCATAGCAATCAGTGAAGACTATTTTCAATTCAAAAAATAAACATAAATTTTTATCCAATCATGCACGGAGGGAGAAGGGATCTTAAAAGGCATCTGAGATAACATTAACTTTATAAAAGAGAAAAAATAAGTGGCATTTGATGACGAGTATTTGTAAAATAAAAAGCCACATCCTCTTTTGTGAGTATGCAAGCTATCAAGAGTGTGTGAAGGCCACAACAGAGAGGAAAATGACAGACAACCAGGAGAGAAATTAAACATCCAAAGCTCCTCACAACCTGCACTCACACATAATCTTAAGAATATTTAGAAGGGTAAACCTACACCAGCATTCTAATTTTTAGCTTCCTTGTGCAGTTGTAACCTATAATATACACACTAGTTTCAGCTGTTATTGATCAACCAAAGAGATAAATTTACATTTATTGGTATTTCTTCTTGTCATCCTAACTAGCCCTTAAAAGAAGTGATTTTTAAAGGCAAAATAACAAGAATAATAATATTAATCTTATTATACATAGAAAATGGAATAGAGAAAAGAAGGAAAAAAATAGGATTTTTCCATCTAATTAGAATAGAAATTAGCTCCTCTATAATAACCTATTGTCTTTAACATTTTAAAAAGTAGTATAAAGTCCTAATTTTAGAATGTGCACTCATTAAAATTGTGATTATTACCAAGCATGGTGGCACATGCCTGTAATCTCAGAACTCAAGAGGCTGAGGCAGGAGAATCCCTTGAGTTTGAGGCCAGCCTGACCTATATAGTGAGTTCAAGGCCAGCCTGAACTACTTATAGAGACCCTGTCTCAAAAAAAAAAAAAAAACTGTGAATATTCCATACAATGAATGTAGAAGGATATTTCTATGCCTTTGTAAACTAATTTGCCACCCAGAAACTCAAAACCATAAATATTCCTGTTTTTCAGGTAACCTCCTAATTTCTAATTTCCACATTTTAGTGTCATGATTTTCTCAAGCATCCTCCCTTTCTCGCTCCCTCCCTCTCTTCCTCTCTTCTTCCCTCTCTGCCTCTATTCCTCCCTTTCTCTCTTCCTCCCTCCCTCTCTTCCTGCCTTTTCAATCTGCTTCTTTAGGCAGCTCAGAACAGTAACAAGTAATAACTAACAGTTTCCTAGCATGGAAAATAACAGTAGACTCTTGCGCTTCTGCATTCTCCTAGACAGGCAAGCGGGTTAGTGCCTGAGTGGCTGCAGTGTGTCCTAAGCACAGTTATTTCTTAATCCAAAAATAATATTCAGCTTTGTATTATAGGTACCAACTGGAAAAATGAAGATCCTCTTGGTATTTCTAGGTCTGCTTGGTAATTCTGCCGCCATGCCAGTGAGTATTTCTTAACTGTTAAACCTTTCCCTTGTAGTCTGATGTTGCATAGCCTGGAGATAACAGTGGGGTTTGTTTCACCTGAGTTCTTCATTTGTCACTATATTCTCTCAGTTCCAGATGTACATGCCCCGAATGCCTGGATTTAGCAGCAAAAGTGAAGAGGTATGTATCCTCAGCATCAGGAGAGAAGTTTTCCAGAGTCCCATCCTACCATAGAAGTTCATGACAGATGAGTATACTTACAAAATATCTAATACATGAAATTTCTTATGAAATAAGGCAGGAAGATTTGAAGTCCTAAATGAGGTAAAGTAGTACTTTCTATCAACGTGATTTGACTTATGTGCTTCCATATTGCTTTTTATGAAGTGTGGATTTATCTTAAAATTGAGTTGATACCAGTTTCTTGGCTAACTCTGTTAACTAGCAAAACTAGTCACTTGTACCAATTGTTAGAAGGTAGATGCTTAAGCATATCTTTTATATAGCTCATATAAGGGATCATTAGCCAAATTCAATACACATCACAAAGAAGCATCTTATCACAGAATTACTTGCTCTCAAATCTTGAGCACCAAATGAATAGAACAGAATATTCAAAACTTCAAAGTAGCACAGTGATATATGCATACCCACGTTTACAGCAGCACAGTCTGTAATAGCTAAAACTTGGAAACAGCCCAATTGTCCATCAGTTGGAGATTGGATAAAGATGTGGTTTTTCTATAAAAACCACATATGCATAGTGCATAGTGAGGATATGCTCTTTTAAGTGAAATAAATAAGACACAAATAGTTTCCCTGGTGTGAAAAACTAAAAGTGTAAATAAGATCCAAATTTTATAACTGACAATGTGAAATAGGAAGAAAAGGGATAAAGGTGTAGGGGAAGTGGGAAGAGTAGGGGAAAGGAAATAAGGGAAAAGTAAAAATATGAGAAAAGGGAAAAATGGAAACAAAGTCTTTGTAAATAGGGAAGGGTAGAGGGGGGAAAGGGAGGGCAGGGGTATGGGGAAAAAAATGGGAACCAAGATATTTCATGTAAAGGTACAAGATCCCAATGATGAATGTAATTGTACTGTATGCCTAAAAAGTACCAATAAACTCAATAGGAAGAAAAATTTTAAAGTAGACTTGATTTTTTAAATTATTTTATGTTGATTCTTCTCAAAATAAAATCCTGATTTAAAAAGATCCAAAAATTTTTAAAGGCACACTTATTACAAATTTGTGTATAACTGCTCAAAGACATTATGATCACCTGCCTTAAAATATGAAATTCAACTTACTTGTGATCACTTTGTCAACTGAAGAAACTTTTCACTTTAAGTTACATTAATGAATTCCTTTCACTGCAGATGATGCGCTACGGTCAATTCAACTATATGCATCCCCCACCCGTAAGTTATTTTTCATTTGTTTCTGAGGATTCCTTGTTTACAACCAGACAGCTACACTGTAATGTTTGTCTTAACTAATAGAGACAGTAACTATCCAGGTACTTAAATTTCAATATAATTATTATAAAAGAATCAAGGACAGAAAATTAGTTTACGTGTCCCCTCACATCAAGTTTTTTCCTTATTCATTACTGTTGTTCTTTTCCTATAAATCAAAGTCATTTATTAATTACAAGGATTATTTATATCCAAGAAAAACTGATTATGGGAAAAGACCACAGAAGACAGTTCCACAAGTCATGACAACAAAAACAGCTTAGTAAATACTGTTAGAGCTAATTTTATTTATTATTTTGAAAGGTGATACTGAATTTGTTGGTTATTCTTGTCACTGTTAATTCTTAAAACAATACATGAATCCAGTGTCATTTGGCTCTTTTGGTATAATTTTTCTGACAAAATTTTATGATGGCCTTGGATTACAATACATCACTTCTAACTTCTGCAACACGATCATAACAGCCATTTTGCGGATGGGGGCATCAAAGACTTCAGTAATTTTCTCTTAATCTTTTTCATTTGAATAAAAGCCATTCTCACTTGAAAACTCTTGCTTAAAATCATCATTCTTCAATATTCTTTTTACTTCTGATTGGCCCAACTTTTTCAGAGTCTCTTCTTGCTTTCAGTGCCTTTGCCAATGGATTCATATTTTCACCAACTTAATTTTCATAAAATCCTGAATATTCTCATAACCTTTGCACTGCACTATATAGTGAGTAATCATCCAATAAATAGAGACTAGTGAAGATTAGGGATAGAGACTAGCATTAAATAATGGAGGAAATCTTTAAATAGATACTGTCATTGTTAGGCTGATGTCAATTCATAACTTAACATTTTTAAATTATAACTATGTTTGTTACCCTGTCCAACTTTATAATATAGAGATCCTGATAACAAAAGCAGAATTAATGAGGATTCACCTGTAGCCAAGAAGCACAGGAAAAATGAGTGTATATACAAGCAATTTTTACTTTTTTCTTCTTTTTTGTTTTCATTTTTAGTTTGCTTGTTTTCTATTTTGCTTTAGTCTCACATCCTTTACCTTCTTTCTGTTTTTGTTTTTTCTCTTTATCCAGCTTATTAACAAGTCACACAAGTTTTGAACTTGACATCAAATTCCCTGTAACCTACCTTAGTACACTCCTTACCTGAGTCAGATTTCAGAGTTAGAAATCATCAAATTCTTCAACTGAAATTTCTCACTGAATTGTGCCTTTTGATTATGTTGGTTTTCTGTAAGACTGAAGTTCATTTTAGCAAGACAGCACTTAAAAGTTCTTGCTGAAGATCTTGAAGCTTCTGTTGCTGAGTCAAGTTCCATAGGGTCGTTGAACTCTTTGGCTAGGTTTAGAGGGGGTGGGGAGTCTGAAGCTCAACCCTAAGGCAATGTCACTGTTTCTTCTGCTCTTTCAGATGGGCCCGTATGGAGGTGGCTTCCAAATCCCACCACCATACCCACAGTACCCAATGCCCCCCATGTGGCCACTCCCAAGCGGTTGGCAGAACCCCCCAACACCCCAACACCAGACCAAGGCTGATCCAACCCAAGAGACCCAGAAGCCCAACCAGACTCAGCCACAAAAGCCATCAGAACAGCAACCTTTAAATCAACCACCACAAGACCCACCCAAGGGCAAGGCGGACACCCAGCCACAGCAGGTGAGGCCTGCCCGGAAAACTCCAGATCAGAATCATAAAAAGGCTGGAAAGGGATTTGGGAGGCCAGCCACCCCTGCGTATAGGCTTCATGCAAAATGCAGTACAGGCACATCCATGCGGTAATACAATATTTAGTTCAGTTTTGACATTTATCCAAAATTGCCTGGCAAGTCAACTCTAGCCTTGTCTGGTTAAAAATCACCTAAATAATGTCTTGAAGAAGATCCTTTTATGTGGGCATGGTAATGCATGCCTGTAATCCCAGCACTCTCAGAGGCTGAAGCAGGAGGATCACAAGCTTGACCCCAGCCTGAGCGACTTAGATTTAGCAAGACGCTATCTCAAAATAAAATAAACCTTTAAAAGGTTGGAGATGAAGCTTAGTGTAAAGGCTCTCAGTACCATGCATACACACAAAAAAAAGATATTTTTAAAATATGGAGACAATACATTACAACAAAATGACAGTAAGTGTAAGAGTCAAGAAACAAAGGCACAGTAGCATATACCTATAGTCCCAGCACTTGGAAGGATGAGGCAGGAGGATTGCCACAAGTTGGACGCCAGCCTGGGCTACACAGTGAGCTCATGGCCAGCCTGAAACTACATAGTGAGACACTGTCTCAAAAATAACCAAGAAAATAAAAAAGAAAAAGAAGGAAGGAAGGAAGGAAGGAAGGAAGGAAGGAAGGACTCAAGTACGACCCCCAGTTTATGGTAGTAGGCTAGTTACTTCACCTTTCTAGATAATGATGTCCCTATGAATAAAATGACTGGTCTCTAAGTTATTTCTGGATCAGTTATTTCTGGATCTATATTTTGACAGTTTAAACAGTTGCTCTGAAATTAGCACTGCTTCTAGTACTTCAGGATGATATAATTGTAGTCCTGATATAAGCTGAGGGATGTACAATGGTTTCTCACGACCTCACCTTTAAAAATACTGTCATTTGATCATTTATCATATGCAATAATATGTATAGGGAATACAAAATCCAATAAAAAGATACCCCTGGGTTTGAATCCTGATTTCAATCACTCACCTGTTACAAGATTTTGAGCAAGTGAAAACTTCTCTGACCCTCATTCTTGAGTAAAATGGCAATAATAATAATAATAGAACATATCTTTGACAGTTATCTGAGGACTGAAGTAATTTTACAGTAGAAAATAGCATGGTAAAAAAAAATTTTAAAGAAAAAACAGCATGGTGATTAGAACATAACTGTTCAATAATAGTTTTTATTATTATCTTATCTGCAAATAACTATATTCAGTTTGGTTCACATTGCATTTATTTTTCTCATTTCCTTGTAACTCTGATTCTTTACTCTATAGCCATTCCCACCATTCAACAATGGACTCTTTCCCTATCAACAACCCCCATGGCCAATTCCACAGGTAAGAAACTGTTTTTCATACTAGCAATAAAAATTTATTTTGTATATTATTCTTAAATTAATACATGTTCGTACACTGTAATGGAATGCCCTACACCAATCAGGAGAGTGTGACACAAATTTATCACAGCAGTGACTATCCAGAGGTTTCTTCATTCTCCACTCAGACTAGTCTACAGCACAGAAACAGCCTAAATCACCCACCAGCTACTAAAAGCTCATCAATAAATTAATCTTAATGGGTTGTACTACTTTATTACTATCCCTCCACTTCACTGAGAGATTATAAATACAACACTTATTGTCAATTAATGTAATGAAAAAATTAAAACAAAATGAAGTTTGAAAACCATAAAGTCAGATATGATTAGACTAAGACATTTCTGTGATGCCTTATTGTTTCTAGCCACAGATGTAACATTATCATCTTGCAAAGTAATACTTATAAAAGAATCCTCAAAGAATTATTAAAGTTTAAAGTAATTAAGATAAAACAATATTAAAATAGTATTATAGGCATTTTAAAAAGAAATGACAAACTAGCTGAACTAAAGAAATAGTAAAGGCCAGTAGTAGTTAAAAAAAAAAAAAACTAAAAGAACATCAAGAAATAACTGACAGCTGTTCAGCCTTGACATAGGTTATTCTTATCTACAACTCTAGAACGAAGAGGGCTTCTTGCTGACAAGGAACAATTCATTTCAAAGAGTAAGAGTCCCTTTTTTTTTTCCTTAAAAGGGTGACTTCTTTTCACATCCATACTAAATTAAGGAAACTAAGGAGGTTCTGGGTAAAGATTTTAAAAGCAGCACGATTTTCATGCTGGGGCAACATTAATTTCATCTATACATAACTTCTTGAAAGTTTATAAGAAAAAAATGCATACACACACACACACACACACACACATATGCAAACAAAAGAACAAACAACTCAGTTCAGAAAGAGGCAAATAATCAAGCAGACATTTCTCAAAAAAAGAAGTCAAGTGGCCAATAAATATATGGGAAAAAAAAACCACTCAACATCTTCAGCCATCAGAGAAATGCAATCAAAATTAGAGTAAGATGCCGGGGATTTAGCTCAGTGTTTCCACCGCCTGCCTTGAAAGCACAAGGACCAGAGTGCAATCCCCGATACAAAAAAAAAAAAAAAAAAAAAAAA
>NW_022900947.1:55336787-55344540 GCF_012274545.1 Fukomys damarensis
AAAAAAAAAAAAAAAAAAAAAAAAACCTACAATGAGACTCCATCCTCTCTCCAGTCAAAATGGCTATTACCAAAAAACAAACAAACGAACGAACAAACAAAAAACGCCGCTGATAGTACAGAGAAAAGTGAATCTTTATACCTTGTTGGAGAGAATATAAATAGTACAGTACTATGGAAAACAGTGTGGAAGTTCCTCAAAAAGTAGAGCTACCACACAATCCAGTTACCACTCTTGGAGATACACTCACAGGAATGGAGTCAGTTAGCATCTGAGACACCTGCACACCACATTTACTCCAACTCTACTCACAGTAGTCACACAACAGCATCAGCCTCATGCCTGTACACAGATGAACAGATAAAGATAACATGGTTATCAGCCGGGCGTGGTGGTGCATGCCTATAATCCCAGCACTCAGAAGACTGAGGCAGGAGGATCACTTTGAGTTTGAGATCAGCCTGGGCTACATAGTGAGTTCCAGGTAAGTCTCAACTACATAGTGCGACCCTGTCTCAAAATAACCAAAAAAAAAAAAAAAAAAAAAAAAAAAAAAAAAAAAAACAAAAAAAAAAAAAAAGAAAATAACCTGCTTAAGTCAGATAAATGTCATTCACAGGCAAATGGACCTAGAGGTCACCAGGTTAAGTAAAATAATTCAAATCTAGAAAGACATGTATTGTGTTTTTCACTTATATGAGGAAGCCAGAATAAAACAAAAATGTAAAAGATAACCTGAAAGTAGTAAAGGGATCACAAGAGAAGGGTAAGGGGACTGGAGGAAAGAGGAAGAAAGGAGAGGTTATGAAAGGGTAGTTGGCAAAGGAACACAACAAAAGCACAATTGCAGTATATACATGTATGAAAAGGTCACAGTGAAACCCATCAATATGCACAACTAATATGCATTAATTATAATTTTAAATGATTTTTGTTTTTGGTACTGGGGATCAAACTCAGGACCTAGTGCTTACCATGCAGGCACAGTGCCACTGAGCCACATCCCCAGTCCTAAATAATTTTTTAAAAAGAAAGTCTATGGGAACCAAACTGATTTTCTAAATCCTCCCACTTTGTAACAGTCCCTGAAATTCACCTTTCAAATTTGATTAGAAAAATTAACCCCCACATGTGAAGCAAGCCTTCTAAAAACAACATCATTCATCCTATTATTAGATGTTCTATTATAGATGTTCGGATTCCAGTGTCACTCAAATCAGTCTCCCATGCCCCTCCCCTCTGTGGTGGGGGTGGGGGTAGGGGAATGCATGCTGGAGGTAGTGGGGGCCAAACAGGAGATTCAGCCATCCAGCTATTTTACACAGGACAATTTAAGATACAGCTGACGCCTCTGTATTTACCAGCATTCCCTAATGGATTACAACTCTTAAAAGACAGTGAGAGCCACGGGCTCAAAAGCTAAAAGCTCAGAGTATTAACACCCAATAACTAACTTGAGTTAATTTAGCACACCATCAGTCTTATAAAGAAACAGCAGCATATAGAGCAGTTTTCTCTTGTGTTTACTGTGTCATTCACGTTTCAGAGGATGCCACCTCCGGGTTTTGGACGTCTACCACACAGCAATGAAGAAGGAGGGGTAAGTACAAGTAAAACTATATTCCCCACAAGGAATTATAATCCATCAGCCTTTGCCTTTTGATCCACGACTAATAAGAAATTTAAAATTCAATATATGGAGCCGGGGATTTAGCTCAGTGGTTCTGCTGCCTGCCTTGCAAGCACAAGGTCCTGAGTTTGATAACCAGTACCAAAAAAAAAAAAAAAAAAAAAAAAAAAAACAATATAGGAATCTTCTGTAGCTCAGGTTCCTAAGGCTTAAAAAAGCAAAGTAAAACAAATCAAGCCAGTTACCTGAATAAAATGTGATTCATCATTTCTGCTCCACAAGGATTGAAAGATGTCTCTCAAATGCTTCTTAAGACTTTAGACAGGACCGAGGATGTAGCTCAGTGGCGCCATGACTGCCTGACAAATGCAAGGTCCTGAGTTCAATTCCCACTACCAAAATAAAGGGACTTTAGACTGTGATAGGCAGAGAAGCAAGTTAAGAGCATCTTAGAGTGCTACCCTCAAAGGGGAATTTAAAAAATCATCTAATTCTTTTATTGAAAAAATAATTTGAAGCCCACAGAAAGTAAAGTACTATTCAACTTCATCTAGTAAGCTAATGGATAAAATGGACCAGGAACCTAGTTCTTTTGATACCTTGTCTAACAGCTTTTTAATAAAACACACTAAGAAACAATCAAATGTATATCACAGAGTGATATACTCCTAAAATATTCTAGCACTGAAGATAGGCATGGCCTATAATCCCAGCACTCCAGAGGCAAAAGCAGGAGGACCATCATAAGTTCAAGGCCATGAGTGAAGGCCAGTCTGAACTACATAGTCTCAACAAAACAGAGAACTATTAATTAAGTAATTAATTAAGTAATTAAGTACTGAGCCTGGCATGGTGATCCATGTTCATAATCCAGCTGAGAAGGAGGCTGAGAAGGAGGACAGCAAGTTTGAGGACAGCCTAAGCAACTTGGTGAGATCCTTCCTCAAAAAAACTAAAAAGGGCTCAAGCTATAACTTGGTGAGAGCCTCTGGATTCAATTGCTTGGTACAAAAAAGAAAAGAAAATTTCTAGTACTATATCACCAAAAAAATCATTTTAGGGCCAGGGACTTAGCTCAGTGGCACTGTGCCTGCATTGCAAGCACAAGGTGGTGAGTTTAATCCCTGGTACAAAAAAAAAATTATTTCAGCAGTTGTGGCACATCACCCTACCCTGAAGCTTACCTCCTCTTTTTACCTATATGTGTGATATGTGCTCAATGAAATGCAGGTACCAATAGCTTGGTAAAGGAAGGAGGATTGGTGTGTTCTTAAAATAACGATGCAGAAGACTGCAATGTCAAAATAGTATGAGATTCTTTCAAAAATACCCTTATGAAATAACTCCAAATAAACAATTCACATAATTGCGTGGAACCTAACCTAGAAATTGACACTTCAAACTTTCATAAACACAAGAAAGTGAAAAAATAACCCAGGCAGTTAGCATAGGTATCATGTCTCTATATACCTTTCAGGGAGGTGGGGTGGGGTGCCAGGTTCCCCAAAAGATGCTGGGGACATCTACTCACCTATCTGTTCTGTCCTCTCTATCTACAAATAAGAGATCTAAAAATAATTTTTCTACAGATTGCATTTGTTTTAAAAAAGTAAATGACTTAAATGCCTTATAAACATCTAAAAACTGACAGTTTATGATTATGAAATCATTCATTAAACCAAAATTTATTAAGCATTTCCCACTGTGTGAGGTACTGGAAAAATACACAGAGAAATCAACTGAGTGAATCCCAGGAAGATCAGCAGCTGAAGTCAATGAGATGATCATTCTGACAGGAGTGTTATGCTGTGGACACCCAGGTGTGGAACCCAGCTCTGCCATGGAATTCAGGATGGAGAGGCAGCAGTCAGGCTGCCTTGAGGGATGAGCCAAGTGTACCACAGGGACACACGTGCAGGGGACAGCATGGATGTGAAGGAGCCCTAAGCAAAAGCACTGAGCTATAAAGAGAACTGGGTATTCGGGCTGGTTGTGAGTAGCTGTAAGTTGTAACTGCATAAGGTACACAGTGGAGGATGTGGCTAAATGTAATAGTTATAGCTAGTAATAATTATTATTATATAACATATAGCACTCATTAGCACTTAACCAAGCTCCAAACATGGAGCTGTATATACAATACGCTGTATCATTTGACCACCACGATGAGCTACAAAGTCCATACTATTATATTATTATCTCTGAAGCTAGTCAGAGTCATGGGATAAAAATAAATATCGATAAAGTGGAGAGAGGAGTGAAAGCTGAGGTTTTCCAGGAATTTGTCACTAACTGTATAGGGAAATAGGGGAGAAAGCAAAACCTGGAATTGATGGTGGTGACTGTTTCTTAGATACATAACACTGGAAAGGGGGTTTTGGTAGCAATGAGCCCAGTGAGATCTTTAGTGAAGTGTCCCTGTGTCTCATCCTCAGGAGACTGTGTCGTGGGATGGAGTTACACCTCTCAGTCATTAACATGTGTCCAGATAGAAAGTACAGGCATGCCACAAGTTGTTCAAGGCAAGTGCGTAAAGGGATAACAGAGAAATAGGAGACCAGAGGACAGAACCAAAAAAAAAATAAAAAAATCTAAACCCTCAGATTTAAGATCGAGGCTGACTAGCCAAAAACAGCACCAGAAGAGTAAAACCAAGAATGTGGGATCATGGAATCAAGGAGGAATCAAATTTCAAGAAAGCACAGCCAGTGGTGTTAAAAGAAGCCTGTGGCTAAGATCTCCCCATTATGTTAAAAAATTCCAAGTAACACCGCGGAAATGAAGAATAATTATGAATTTCTATCTTCTTTCCTACAGAACCCTTATTTTGGATTTTTTGGATATCCTGGCTTTGGGGGTCGTCCTTATTATTCAGAAGAGATTGAAGATTATGAAAAACCTAAAGAAAAAGATCCTCCTAAGCCAGAGGATCCACCACCAGAACCCTCAGCTAATTCAACAGTTCCTGAGACTAATTCTACCCAACCAGGAGGTCAAGGCAAAAATGAAACTAGTCCAACACTAAACAATGTTCCTGGGCTGAATCCTGGGGATAACCCTACAGGTCAAAATGGGATATTCCCACTCCCTAGAGTTAATTTTTCAGGCCAGGTAGTACCCAGAAGTCAAATCCCATGGAAGCCAAGTCAGCCAAAAATTTACGGAATTTATCCAAATCCTAACATCAGAAATTCTCCTTCAGGAAGACAATCAAATCCCACAGATACTGCCACTGGGCAAAGACAGTCTGGGACTTTTTACCAAAATCAACCAGGTCAAAGGGGTCAAGGGAACTCCTTTGCTTGGGAAGGCAAACAAGCAGCTCGTCCTAGAAATCCAACTTACCGCAAAACATACACACCCACCTCTAGAGTCAATTATCCCAATTATGCAGGAAATCCAGCAAATTTCAGAAGAAAGCCTCAGGGGCCAAATAAACCTTTTGTGGGAACCAGTGTTACTCCACTGGGTCCCAAACAAGGTACTATTGGCTACAATGAAAAAATGCAAAATCCAAAGGGAAAATCTCCAGGTCAAAAAGAAAAAACAGTGAGTCCTACAAAGGATACATCAGGCTCCTGGAGAAACTCTCAACATTATGGAGTTAGTAAACAAAATCTTGGATGGCCTCACCCTGATGGTAACATGCTAGGTCCAAATTTTAATTCTGTTAATCAACAGGAAAACTCCTACTACTCAAGAGGAGGATCCAGAAGAGTGCCAAATTCTAATGCACAAACCCAAAGCCAGAACTTTCCCAAAGGAGTTGCTTTAGAACCAAAAAGAATCCCATATGAAACACAAACTAAACAGCCTGAATTAAAGCACAGTACACACCAGCCTATCTATCCTGAAGTAATCCCTTCTCCTAAAAGAGAACATTTTCCAGATGGAAGAAATAGTTGGAGTCACCAGAAAATTGCTCCATCCTTTAAGGAAGATCCTGGGAACCAGGAAGAACATTTATCTCATCTTCCCCCTGGTTCTTGGGGAAACGTTTTCTACCCTGAATATAACTCCTATTATCCCAGAGAAAACTCACCGTACACTGGAAGCAATACATGGGATGAGAGAGTTGATTCTCCCAATACTATGGGGCACCCAAAACATCCACAATATCCCTTGAAGACTGCAGACCACAAAAATACAGGCCATTATAATGAAGAGGACACACCTGATCCAACTGGAGATGAACCTTTTCCAGGACAAAGTAGATGGGGAGAGGAAGAGCTGAGTTTTAATGGAAGACCAACCAGTACGAACTACGATGGGGGGCAATATACCTCTAATCAACCAAAGGAATATCTTCCCTATTACTTAGATAATCCATCAAAACCCAGAGAAGATCATCCTTACAGTGAATTTTATCCCTGGAGCCTGGATGAGACTTTTCCATCATACAAACCAAGTCCCACTACATCACCACCTATGGACAGTGGGGGTTATTATGTTAATAATGCCATCCAACAAGAAGAAAGCACTCTCTTTCCTTTGTGGAACTCCTGGGACCAGAAGACTCAAGCACAGGGGCAGCAAGAAAGTGAGCCATATTTTAACATAAATAACTGGGATCAGGCAACAAATGTACACAAAGTTAGCCCACCAAACCAGAAAGAGAACTATCCCTATTCCAGTAACCCTCCAGCTGGGCTCCAGAAAAACCCAACATGGCAAGAAGGTGAGGATTTAAACTATGATACACAAATGACTAGGCTAAATTCACCAGAGAGACAGAATTTGGCTTTCCTGGATTTCATTCCTCAAAGTTACCTATCAGGGCAAACAGAAGCACATTTATTTCACCAAAGCCCACAAAGTTCTTGTTGTGATGGTAGCTCTACAGGGCCCAAGGAGAATCCACTGGCTCTACAAGTCTATACTCCATCCTACAATCATATACCAGGAGAGAATCAAAACATCAGCCCCACCCACACAGAAAGTAGTCATACAAAATATGCAAGACCTCTTGTCTCCTCAGCAAGCATTCTATCTAGCCAAAGAAACAACTCAGAGAACAAACTGCCTGGGGAAAGCCAAAGCCCAAGCACTTTTAGAGATGATGGGTCCACTCTAAAGAACACACCATGCTCTGTGAATAATCAACAGGGTCAAGTGGGAATTAGATCCTTTCCCAAAGCCAGCTCTCCTCAATCAAGCAATACACCTTGTCTCAAAAATGATCTTGGAGGAGATAGGAACAATGTTCTGGAACAAACTTTTGAAGACAGCCACCTCACTGAAAGAACTGCTGACCTTACTCTTGAGCAGCTTGTTACTGGGACAGCTGATGAAGGCCCCAAGCCAGAAGGCATCCAAAATGAAATCCAAGTAAAGGAGGGTGAGCAGCAGCAGCAAAGACCACCCAGTGTCCTGCAGGTACCATGTTTTGGTTCCCAATTAACAAAACTTCAGTCTTCTAGCACTAGAACTCCATCTAGCAGTGGAAGACAAGGCCCATTTGATGGGGATCTAACTATGCCCACTGAAAATCCTAATACATTTGTTGGGTTAGCTACTGGGGAGCATTTTAGAAGTATAAATATAGACCAACTTGATGTAGATGGACATACTCCATCTGAAACTTTTCAAAAAGGGACTGATCCACAGGACCAGGGGCAAGACTGTTTATTAATTCAGGCCTAGGGATTATTTCAATCAAGTGTTCTCGGGAAGGGAAAATATCTAATATTCTATACCAATGGTTCCCAAACGTTTTCTCCAAGACTTAATTAATGTACAACCTTCTTGGTAACCCTAAGTTTTCCCCTCCCAGAAGTAGTGGCCAAGGTGGAGTTAGTAAGATTGGGCTTATGGGGATGGCTGCATCCAGTGTTGTCACAAATTGGTTCAGACACAGGAAAATGTGTGAAGGCCATGACCACCCTACCTTGACACTTGGAAGTTACTTGACTGGGTTATTTTCCTTTTGCTTGCTGATTCCTCCTTTTCCCTCAAGGTTTGCTACTTGCAAAATTGTCTGGTTTTGCACATCTGAAAGGCAGATGAACTTTCCATTTTATGTATGAAGATCTACCCATCTGTATAGTCCTGATGAACTGTACATTTTATTCCTTGTTAGTTTTTCTGGGTTGTTTTTTCTTTTTTTTTTTTTTTTTTTTTGTT
>NW_022900947.1:55344842-55347146 GCF_012274545.1 Fukomys damarensis
TTTTTTTTTTTTTTGTATTTGATGTTCTCCTGGAATTTTTTTATTTCATTGTCTTTTACCTGAATCATTTTCTTTTTTTTTCCTTCTTCCTCCCTTAACTATTATATATTTACTTTTTATTTTTCATCTTTCTCATTATCAGTTTCCACTTACTAAGCTAGTTTAACTATCATTAATCTTTCATGTTTACTTCCTCCACTATGTCTTCCTTTCTTCTTACTTTTCTGTTCTCTTTTATTTTGTTTTGTTTTTGATACAAGGTTTCACCATGTGGTTCAGGCTGGCCTTGAACTCACTATGTAGCCCAGGCTGGCCTTGAAAATGTGATGACCCTTCTACTTCAGCCTCCAGAGTGCTGGGATGATAGGTGTGCACAATCATACCCAGCTTCTGTTGTCTCTTAATGTATCACTTGTCAATTAATCCTTTCTCGGACTCCTTTCATCTCTTCAATTTCTTTTCTCTGCTACACCACTTTCGTATCTTAAAATAACATGTTGTTTCCCCCCTTTCTGTATGTACTCTAAATTCTATGTGCATTTTTCTCTTGGCCCAGCCAAGCTACCACTATAGAATAAATTTACTAACAAGTAGAGGATGATGTCTACTTTTGTTCCTAATTTCCTCATGATCTCTACCAGGTAGACAGCTCAGTAAGATGAACATACTCTGGGAGAAGGGAAGGCAAACTAGTTCCTAGAACTAGCAGCCCAAGGAAAATGGCATAAGAAGTAAGGAATAAAGAACTGAAAAAACTGTCACTCTGGGGCTGAGCATCAGAACAAAAGATTAGGACTCGCCACACCCCATCACCTATTCTTGATCCACAGGATTTATAGAGGACATTTTGGGAAACACCATCTTATGCAGATAAAACACTCATGTTTAGATTTCTTTACTAGGTTATTATTAGTGATTCTACTGGTATATACTACTACAAGTATGCTTATTCTTCATGTCCTTGTAGAATTATTCACAGATAACATTTCTTGGCACCTTGATTAAATAGTGTAAAATATTTTGTAAAGTAGATGTTTCTATATTGCCTTGCTTAGAATATGATTCTGAGTTGTATTTTTATTTTTACTATTTTTAAGGGCATTTTGGCCTATTATTTGGATATTGCTTGCCAAGAAGGATAAAGTTCTCAGAACTACCTAGACAGTTACCTTCTAACTCTAAGGATTTTCTTACGAGAAACTTTTGTTGGACAGATTTCATAACAGAAGATTTCAGAAACTTAAGAAAAATACAGTGTTGAAAACTCCCTGAGAAAAGAAACTTTGCCCTTGAATCTTCTAAAGTGTCTAGCACAGTATCTTGACCATAGAAGTTACTCAATAAATATTTATTGACTGACTGATTTTTGTATGGCTTTCAACACTCACATGAAAACACTATACTGCAGGACAGGGGATTTAGCTCAGTGATTCCGACGCCTGCTTTGCAAGCGCAGGGACCCAAGTTCAATCCCTAGTACCAAAAAAAAACAAAACAAAAACACTATACTGCAGTCTACTCTTCCACAGGGGAAACGTGTGGGATACAGAATAAGGCACCACAATTGGTAGCTGCATTGTTCAGCAACATCTGCATCACCAAACTGCAGATTATCCAGGCACTGGTTGCTACAATTCCTCCCCATCCACCCACCCATTTTTTACATTATTCATACAATGAAAAATGATTAACATTCTGTATAAAACTCCCTTAAGAATTATCCTCTCAGGCTAGGCATGGTGGTACAAGCCAGTAATTCCAGCTCTTGGGAGGCTGAGCCATGAAGATCACCAAGAGTTGAAGGCCAGCTTGGGCTACACAGTGAGTTCAAAGCTGGCCTGAATTATATGGTGAGACCTTGTCTCAAAAAAATAATGAAGACAACGATGACGATGAAGAAGAAGAGGAAGAAAAAGAAAAGAAAAAGAACCAAGAACTACCCTCTAAAAAGTAGACTGTTACATTTCACTAATTTTTTTCAAATAATTTTTTGGAAATTTCAATGTGAATGCTTTCATTAAAAATACTCACTTCATATTTCACCAAAGTGCATGGCTCTCATAGTTGTTTGGCAGTTGACACATCTTTATCTATGAGTACTGCTATTTAAATTACCATCTGAGATCTCTGTAAGATAAAATGTGAAAAGCAGTATGACAAAAAAATTTATTGAGGGCCGGGGATTTAGCTCAGTGGTTCTGGCGTCTGCCTTGTAAATTCAAGGGCCCAAGTTCAATCAATCCCCAGTACCAAAAAAAAAAAAAAAATCTAATGAATTTGAGGGCATTGAGGAAAAAGAAAGGT
>NW_022900947.1:55347225-55352953 GCF_012274545.1 Fukomys damarensis
GAGAGAGAGAGAGAGAGAGAGAGAGAGAGAGAGAGAGAGATCTTTGCAGAAAATGGTTCTTCATCTCAGGAGCACAGAAGTCTCCTTCAATCCTGGACAGAGATCTGAGCTCCTCCCACTAAAGGGCCCTATTACTCCATGCCCTGGCTATAGATTCAGTCTTTGAAGTACACACAGACACACATGGCTGCTTCACTTTTGTATCAAGTTCCTGTATCTGACAGATTAAAAAATGACTGGTCATAATCTTTAGTTGATAAAGGAAATAAAGAAGAGTATAATATATGAGGATTCCAACACACAAGATAATCCAGCAAGGCTAATCCACACCCGCATTCTAACCTTTCCCATCAGAGTCTGTAACCAGTGCCTTTGAAGGCATGGAAGCTGCTCTGGAGAACTTGCACTTTCTCTGACAGAGGAGGCAAAGTAGGAGGAAGAGGTGTAGGGTACAGTCAAACTTCTGAGGATTAATCTACAATCACCAATATGGAGAATCTTCTGGCTTTTTGGAACACCTAAACATACAGTCACATGCTTCACTTTATTCAGTCACATCAGAGTCCTTCTTACTTTTATTACTTACTTGACACCTGTGTCTGTCCATTTGTTTCCTCTTCCTTCATTGATCCTAGTTTCCTTCAGTCATGGCATTAAGGAAACCAAGCTTCATTTCTAAGAATCACAAAGGGAACAAGAAATGTTGGACTTAAAATCAACTGATCTGTCCCGCCACAAAACCTTAACAGTCTCGCTGTGACTCAGGCCACATGCAACCTAATCTAAGAAAACTGAACTTGATAGAAAACAAATTATCACTGTTTCACAAAATGGTATCTATGTAGCATTTGATTTTGTTCTCCTGCTCTTTGTTGCCTCTCCACCTCACCCAATTCCAGTCACAGCCATGGAACCATTTTCTCTCACTTTCAATCTATAGACAGTTTGATTTAGAAACACAGTTCTGCTAGTAACAAGCAAAATTCCCTAGCAGCAGAAGACAAACCTTGCTAAGAAGCAAGGAAGAAACTACTTAACAAAATTTGACAGACAAAATTGTAAAATACTTGAAGCTGCTTTCAGCTCTTAGCACCCCACTGCATCTGCTGAGCGTCCCACACCTCCCATTTCTGTACTTCATCAGAGCCTTATAGTAACTGCCTCCAATTTTACCCAAATAACAGTATCTCACTCCTTTCTGCACTGGAAAATGAAGGTGTGTGCCATGGGTAAGTGTGGTAAGCAGATTTTTTTTCAAGTGTTGACTAATAGGTAGTCCTCCTAGAAACCCACCATGTATGAGTCTAGTCATGAAGTAGTTAGGAAAGGAAAATTTTGTTTGTGGAAGACTTCAGCAATCCCTTAGCTGTTAAACCAAATCAGCAACTGCGTCCTTTAACTAGGGTCCAAGCTGCTTTCTGACTGTGTTGCTCATCACACATTTCTCAAGTTTTAATGTACATATGAATCCTGTAAAAATGCATATTTTAATTAATTGGATCTGGATCAAGGCCCTCTATGGTGTAGCATTTCAATGATGACAATTTAACCAACTGGTGGATCAAGCTTGTGGTGGCAAAGTGTTAGACTACTTTCTACTCACTAAGGAAGGGAAAGAAAAAAAAACTGAGCATCACCAATTTGACAGGGTAAAGCACATAAGTAAGGGACTTGATAGAGAACCCAAAAGAGGGGACCAGGTTGATATTGCCTCTAGTCCTACATTTACACTGTGCTTCTGTCTGTCGGCCTGGTTCATGTAGTTCTCAAATGTTCTACTTTCATCTGTGAGAACCCTATTCAGTTAATATCTTCTCCAAGATAATCCCATTCCTGACGTCCCCAGCTTCCCCAAAAGGTCACAGAACATCTTCTATATTTAATCATCCATTTGTCCGACATCGGGTACTAACTTTTCCCTATGTGAGTTTTGCCTACAGCCATAGGAAAATTCCTTAGAAGTAAAATCACCCTTCACACATAACCCTCATAACAATTAGCACTGCGCTGCTCACAAAATAGAGGCTAAGAAAACATTACTTTCTCCTTAAATATACATGTCAATAGGTAGAATTTTAGAATTTCTCAAAAATTAACATAGTTGATTAAATTTTTAAATAATATTTTCAATTATGTAACATATACTGTGGAATATTTGTAAAATATTAAAAGCAAAGGAAAACAAAAACATTTTGGCCTATTTTCCTAGTCTTTTCTCATGAATGCATGGTGGGGAGAGGTGTTTTTCATGTCATTCTTTGATGCAATGTATTTTATTTTCTCTTTACATTGTATAAAAAATTTCTATAAAATTAAATATATTTTTAAAAATTTCACTGTCTGTAGAATATTCTGAAGTAGGTCACTAGTAACAATCCATCTGTGATGGACTCAGCTCCTTATGAACTTTTGCTATCATAAATAATGTCATGATACAGACCTGCTTTCTTCTTTGTCAGCATTTCTGGCTATTTCCTCAGAAGTGGCATTACTGGGGAAGAATGGTATGGAAATATGTTCAGACAGGGTATGATAACATGAGTCCATCAGCTTTTACAGTTTGGGTCCAATTATTAAGTCCTCCATACACTATTTGCAAAACTTTAACAGGTTATCTCTCTTCACATCTCAGTTTTATTATCTGTAAAATGAACACAGTACTTTTTTCCATAGGACATTAGCAAGGATTAACTGAAGCCAAGCATGTTACAAAGGTATTCGCTGTACCTCATAATTTAACCACTAGATGGAAGTAGAGGTTTGTCATTCTAAAGTCCTGGTTTGCCACTCTAGCAGCTACAGAACCTGGAAATCGGTAAGAACTGCAATTTCTCCACCTGTACCCCAGCATTACTTAGTCAGCATCTCGGGGCACAATAATATGCTTTAACAAGTCCTCCAGATTATTCTCATGTACTCGGAAGTTTAGGAATTGTTATTCTAATATACAGCTACATTTCTCATTGTTATGTTGCCTTGATATGGAGAAGTGCCAAAAGACAACAGAGTACTGCTGACTGCTTTAACAGCTATACTAAATGGCACACAAACATTTATACATATATACAAGATGGATCCTTATCTTTATGAAAATTTATGAGATGATTTTTTAGTATTTTTTAAAATGGGGAAATAAGCTTAGATTTAATTAACCTGCCCAACGTCAGTCACTTAGTCTATATCCCAATCTAGGCCATAGATTTACTTGTTAGATTACATACACTGCTACCTCACAGACAAGACCTGGTCAGGAGTCATAAAGGCTAATATCCTATCCTCTACCTTGCTGAGACAGGAGGATCACTGAGAGTTCAAGGCCTCTGAGCTACAATGAGCTACACAGTAAGGCCTATGTCTAACGAAAAAAGTTTAAAAGATCAGACATAAAGTACAAATATTGCAAAAGATTTAATGACAGGTCAATAAATTGGTTGAATTAACCTCACAATAAACTATAAGAAACAAAGACGCCTGCTGCTGACACAGCCTCCATCGCTCAAGCGCCGGGAGGCAGCCTGGGCCCCGATCCACCGTGGGAAGGAGAGCCACACCTGCTCCTGACCCAGCCGCCATCCCTCAAGCGCCGGGAGGTAGCCGTGTGGGCGCTCCTAAACCCCCATAAGTCCCCACACACACACTCTCAGACCTCCTGTGTCAGTCTTTGCACCCACTCTGCAGTGGCAGAGGTGGTGATCAAGGGTATTTTTTTGAGTTCCCAACTTTGAACATCTTTAAAGAAAGGGCATGGGAAACCTGTAATAAAACATTGTGGAGTGCAGCCATTCAGAAGGTTGGGGAACTCAATCTGGGCCTTGCAGCCCGAGGTCAGTCAGTGTCATGGGGTTCAGCCATCAGCTAACTGAGACCAGGGGTCATCCATCCTTGCTCTGCCTGAGTCATTAAATGGTAAATATACTATATTGAAATTTTGTTCACTGCTGACATGTTCTGGACTGCTTCTTGATTTCAATTTAATTCAAATGATTTAAGGGTGATAGACTAGTCACTACCACCGGTGGTCAGTGTCAAAGTTGTGCTTGATCTTAATGTGTTGCTGATTGTATCAGTTGGGATAAAGCATTGCGGTTGATTTGATGAGCTGTTTTTTCTGATGTTATGAAGATGAGAATGTCTGTGGGTCATTAGAGACACAGAAGCTAGGGTGCAACTATATCAGGAAGATTTGGGCGATAATACAGAGATTCAACCAAGGACAGTCCGACAACAAAAATTAAAATGAGAAAACACTTAAGCAAGATACAAGGACAGACTTCCAGTTCACCAATGGCAAAAGTAGGGCAAAGGAGGATGAAAAGGCTGATAGTGAACCACCAGGACACCCTGAACTCAAAGCACAGGAAGTAACAAAACAGATCGATCAGGCTCTAGAAAAATTCAAAACAGAAATAATTTCCCAGATAACCATAGAGATAGTGAGCAAAAGGGAAGTCGTGATTCAAGACTCTAGAGCAGAAACTGACAAAAAAATAGATGAGCTCAGGACCATGATAGAAGCCATGAAGGCCCAGCATAAGAAATGGAAAAAATAAATGCCCAACATAGGAAAGAAATGGAATCCATACAACAGATTCAGATATCCAGAGATTAAACACTCTATTGAAAGTGTACGCAACAGAATAAAAGAATGCGAAGATAGACTCTCAGATATAGAAGATAAGATTGCAGTCAGTGACCATGAAAAGAGAGGTCTCTTAAAAACAGTAAGAGATCATGAGAAATTGATCCAACAACTCCTAGATGATGCAAAAAAGAATAAAATAAGACTGATAGGAACCCATGAAGTAGCAGAAGAAAATACAAATGACTTAAAAAAGCTGTTCACAGAATTAGGGACAGAAAACTTCCCAAACAGAAGGGAAGAATTTGACATTCAGATAACTGAGGCATATAGGATCCCAACTAGCTACAATCAAAAAAAATTCTACACCTAGACATATAATAATCAAGATCCCAGAAACCCAACAGAAGAACAAAATACTACAAGCAGTAAGAGAAAAGAAACAAATAACATACAAAGGAAAGTCCATCAGAATCACAGCAGACTTTTCAACACAAATCCTTGGGGCAAGGAGAGCCTGGAAAGATATTTCAAGTTCTAAAAGAGAACAACCTCCAACCTAGACTGATGTATCCAGCAAAACTTTCTTTCAAAATGGATGGGGAAATAAGACACTTCCATGACAAAGAACACCTGAGAAACTACATGAATACCAAACCAGCACTACAAGGAATTCTAAACAAGATCCTAGAAAAAGACAATGAAGGCAACAACACCTTGAGGCCCAACAGAGCAAATCAAGTAGGCAAGGCAAGAAATTAAAAGGAGAAGGTGAAAAAGTAAAAAGAGTCAACAAAAGGCCAATAACATGTCAATAATAAGTCAGTACATATCAGTTATAACCAGCAATGTCAATGGCCTCAACTCACCAATCAAGAGAAACAGACTGGCAGAATGGAATAAGAAGCAAAATCCAACAATATGTTGTATACAAGAAACACACCTACTGCAAAAAGAAGCCCATAGACTGAAAGTGAAAAGATAGAAAACAATTCTCCATGTGACAGGAGCTCAGAAAAAAACAGGGGTAGCAATCTTATTTGCAGACAAAGTAAATTTCAAATCAAAACTGATTGTAGTATTATTGATGTAGGATGGTACTATATCATACCTCTGTGAATGTAAAATATCTTGTACCTGCTTTATGAT
>NW_022900947.1:55353352-55356759 GCF_012274545.1 Fukomys damarensis
CAACTTTGGAAAAAGTCATCCCAATTTACTGTGTTGAGTTGGCATTGTACAGAAATGCACAGCCATATTGGTCTAGAAATGTTAATTTTTTTTTCCACGTGTACAGGGGTAATGTACTGTATTGAATATGTGAGGTCATATCTACGTGGGTTTGATTACAGAAACTAATAAAGTATTCTCTAAATAATGAAAAAAAGAATAAGAAGACTATAAGAGCAAAAACCAATTTAAATAGGTTCGGGGACCATTTTCATCCCCAGAATTAAGGATTATTTTAATGTTACATCATTGCCTTTACTCTTTTACTTTCCTTTTTAGTTTTATTTTAGGATTCCCTATTTTTAATGTTCATACAGAGATTTCTTTAACTGAAATACCGAATAGTTTCTTTGGTGTGAAAAACTGTAATAGTACACAGGATCCTAATGAGATAATTAGTAATGTGAAATAGGAAGTAAAGGGCTAAAGGTGTAGGGAAAGTGGGAAGGGTGGGGGAAAGGTAATAAGGGAGAGGAAAAAAATATGAGAAACTGAAAAAATGGAAATAGTGTTTGTAAATGGGGAGGGGAGGAGGGGGTGAAGGGAGGGCAGGGACAAGGGGAAAAAATGAGAATCAAGACCTATTATGTAAAGGTACAGAATCCCAATGATGAATGTAACTGTATTGTATACCTAGATTGTACCAATAAACTCAATTAAAAAAAAAAAGAAACAAACCATAAGAAAATGTTTCAGGGCATAATTAAGAGCCTCAACTGGTATTTGCCAATGTATAGCAGAGTGATTTAGAGTTCTCATTGCCAGTTACTGGACAAGGTTGTGAACCCAACTGTTACATATCCAGTGGACTGGTTTGCTCATACATAATATGACAGCATAAGCAAGACCTCATTGTCAAGATTAAATGAGATGACAGAGGTAAATTACTTGGCAAGTGAAGAATGATCGGTATCATCACCATCATCAAATCAGATAGACCACAATTGGCCATAACATTAACCCAGGCTCTGTGGAGACAGACTCTGAGAGTAAAGGTCTAAACAGATTAAGAAACAGCTGTGAGAAAATTGGGAAGGAGTCAAGGAAGGCTGAGGGAACTATGAGATCTCATGAAGGTCTGACCCTGTGGAAGAAAGGAGGAGGAAGGTTGGAAAGGCAATGTCTGACAGTGATGCAGTGCTAAGAATTTTCAGGGAAGTCAGGAGAGTCCCAAACCAGTACCAATCAGAAGGCCGTGTCTCCCAGAAACTGGTCTTGGTATTCCTACCACACTGAACTGTCACTGGCTGATGCAGCCAAGTGGCATTGGCCTTGTACAAACATAGTGCTGAGTATTAGAGCCAGAGGCCAATTATGCTCCTTGCTAAGAACAAAGAGGCATTTTTCACGTGAATGCCTTAATGTACCTTTGCTAAATATCCCATTAAAACAAGCAAACACATGAATGAAGCTAGCAGGAAGTCTTTAATCCTTCTTCACTAACTCTCATGTAAGTCATCAGCTACACTAGTTTCATAATGAGTTATAGAAACAAAGCACTTAAGATTGATGCCTAGTATCTAGTGATAAATCGTTAATACAGTATAGTGCTCTTAGAATTTAACTGAACTTCGAAAAAAGGAAGACCTACAGGAGTACCAGAGGGTATTTAACAAAATAATGCTGTTATAAGAGTCTTTCATACAGGGCTGGAGATTTAGCTCAGCGGTTCTGCCACCTGCCTCACAAGCACAAGGACCTGAATTTGATCCCCGGTACCAAAAAAAAAAAGTCTTTCATACATAAATCTGCAACATGGTACCCCCAAAATTTTCCTACTGGTTACACAAAAAACTCAAGGCAAGGATAGAATGAGAGTAGAGGGACATCTTCAGATGCAGTCTCATTAACCTTTGGGTGCATTTTTTGGAGTTTTTTTTTTTTTTTTTTTTGCTTTTATCAGATTCTGCCAAATAATTATAATTCTTTATGCATATGTGCATTGTTTCTTTAACTAAGCTTTATTAATGTCATTCATTCAATAAATATATATTGGGGCCAGGGATTTAGCTCAGTGGTTCCGCTGCCTGCCTCATAAGCACAAGGTCCCAAGTTCAATCCCCGGTACCAAAAATAAACAAATATATATATAGCACCTCTATGTGGCAGGTATTGTTCTACTGCTAAGGATAAACACCAGACATGGGAAGATAAACCATAACATAAGTAAGCAAAGATAAAGTTTCCCTGATGTTGGCAAGGACATGAAGAGAAGAAACTAAGACAAAGGAAGAGAGTTTTAATTGAAATTTTAAACTAAAGAAAATTTGAAGTGATCGGGATGGGTCTCATAGAGACAACTACAGCTACACAGTGTTCTGAGGTTGTGAGAAGGATGGAGGCTTTCTTGAGGCACTCATGCAGCTTAATTACCACAGACTTGCTCTGTGCAAGAGTAGTAATCAATACTTGCAGATTAACTGAAATTCAGACTGCAAAAACCATATGCTAGATCAAAGGTCAATCAAGAATGGATGTATTTCTAGTGCAAGTACTGTATATGGTGAGTGTTTAAATTAAAAAGAAACTACTGGGCCAGGGTTTTAGCTCAGTGGTGCCACCACAAGAGCAAGGACTGGAGTTTGATCCGCGGTACCAAAAAATAACAACAAAGAAACTACTGTAGTAAAAGACACATTGCCATTACCCCCAACTCCTCAAATTTTCCCTCACTTCAAACACACTTATCTCACCATTCTTACCACTATCTGAAGAGGTTCTGCAAGTCCCTCTTCCAGTCTTCATGACATGTGATGAAAATATGAATGCTGCTATGAAGTAGCATCCAACAGAAAGGCAGATGCTAAGACCTAGTAGTGTGTCCTGTCCTCTTCTTCCTTATTCACTAGATCTGGCACCATGCAACCTCTGGTTCTTCTCCAAAGTCAAAAGGACCATGAAAGGTAAATGTTTTAAATCCCTTCAGGACACTGAGGCAGCCATGATACCACAACTAAAGTACAGTTAAGCACAACTAGACACTCATGTAAAAAGACTTCCAAAACTGCTCTAGAAAGTATCAAGAATGATGGGATGAGTGTATTTAAAATAAAGAGGAGGAGCCAGGGATTTAGCTCAGTGGTTCCTCTCTGCCTGCAAGTGCAAGGGCCTGAGTTTGATCCCCAGTACCAAAAAAATCAATCAATAAATAAAGAGGAGGATCAATGACAATGTGTCTTTTACTGCAATAGTTTTTTTTAATTTAAACATTCATCAAAATTTTCAACCACACCTCATATATCAAAACTATTATACCTACTGTTGTACAAAGAGTATCCTAACCTTATCCCTGAAAAGCTGAATAATCATCACAAACACAGATATTACTAAAAATGGTTACCACTAGTTTTTTTTTTTTTTTTTTTTTT
>NW_022900947.1:55356958-55388309 GCF_012274545.1 Fukomys damarensis
ACAGATATTACTAAAAATTGTTACCACTATTTTTTTTTTTTTTTTTTTTTTGAGACAAAGTCTCACTATGTAGTTGAGACTGACCTGGAACTCACTGTGTAGTCCAGGCTGGTCTCGAACTCATAGAGATACTCCTGCCTCAGCCTCCCGAGTGCTGGGATTACAGGCGTGAATCACCACTCCCAGCAATTACCACTATTTTTAAAAAGGAAACAGAAGAATGAAGAATGCATCACAGAAACTGATTTTTACCCATTGTTCTCCGACTGGTTTAAATCAAGAATCAGCATTTACCTTCCATAGTGCCCTTAGATATATCAGTTGGCCTTGTCTTTCTGCAATAAAGAGTTATGTATGTGTCATGAAGACCTTGCCTTTTTTATTCAATTTTGGGTATAAAATGGTCAAATATATAAATGTGTGAATTCAGTGGTTAATGCATCATTTCACTGTAGTTACAAACTGTTCATCAATAACAAATTACATTTAATTTACATATAAGAAAGTTAATACAAAAAAAGAAAGTTAAACTTTTTTTAATAAATTATTTCACACAGGTATATGCTTATGAATCTATTTAATTGTTCACACTGTTAGAGAACACATATTTTAGAAAACAAAACATTTCATTAGATTCAGTTGCAACAAAGATGATTTCCAATGGTAATATCTTACATTAACCTGATTGGTGAAAAAATTTATCAGAAAAAGGAAATTCTGCTGCCACATCTGTGTATTATGTCAAAATTGAGTTTTAATTGTTTTAAATTGTATCATTCTCTTCAAATTGGTTTCATAAATATTAGATTACATTTTTAATAATTTTATATAGTTCCAGCACATGTTATCCATATCATTTTTCTAAAGAAGATACATAATTGACCTATGCTTAGACATATATTTTCTCTACACAGTGAAACTTTTAAAAAGGAAAATGGCATAGAATGTGCAAAAGCTCTGGCTCTCCCAAACAAAGCAAAGCAAAGAGGATGTTTAATTATGCCTCCAGATTTTTACTGTTTGAGTTTTACTTTCTTTTCTTCTCTATTCTTTTAAATGCTAAAAATTATGATCTTAAGGAAGCATGTTCCTCAGATAAGCATTAAAATATTTAATATTTAGATTTGAGGAGTAATTGCCTAATAAAACATTCTTTCAATTTTTAAGGGGAAAGTTAGTCTTGCACTGATTTTAAAATTTGGCCTACTGGTAATAAGTACACTAACTTTCTGGATGAAATGGAGAGCTTCTCAGGACCAAGCTGCACAGTCAGCAGTGACTTATGCTAGTCGGGGTAGCAGGAGTCAGGGGTCAGGGCTGCCTTCACCATCTTGTTCTCTCCCCTGTATGTGAGCGGGACCACAGTTGTGTAGCATTTGTTCCTGTCATAAGTGTAGCACGTCTCTGGCTCTCTGTCTTCCCCACAGAGGTTGCTCTGCGTGGCAATAACTACCTGATTATCCAGCTCCACTTCTACAGGATCACATTTTTTACAGCTGAAAAACAAAGGAGACACATTAGTAATTCACATTAAATACTGTATCAAAATATGAGTGACCATATATTTCTACCTAAAATCAGTGAGCTTTTATAGCCCTGACCTGTACTAAAAGATGATTCCTTTTGGACCTAATCAACTGTATACTACAGAACAGTTTATTAGCTTTTTCAACCTTTAGTATACAAAAAGTACTTAAAAGTAAGCTATATAATTAATATGATAATGTGATTAATCGTCTTACCTACAGAAGCTACTCTTGTGTTAGGTTTATTCCCAACTGTATAGTTTGTTTAAATGAGAAAATAATATTTTTAGAAACTATTTGATTCCATCATTTCCAAAGAAATATTTGCATGTTTATAATCTGAAATCTATTTATTGAGCTATTAATATGAAATGACCCTTCCTGTATGAATGACAATAGTTTCTTCTTTAGAATAGATGTATAGCTATTTTTTATCTGTCATGTTTCAGTGAATGTGACCCCTAATACCATAGGAATGTATTCAAAAGTTCAGTTACTTGTAAATGTTTATACTCCAACATATTTTCAGAAATTTCTAATAAGGTTAATTAAAAGGTATTAACTTCCACATATCTATCAGTATGAAAGAAACTCTCTTACATGTCAGACAAACGGTACGCAAAAGTGGTTCTCCGTGGTGAGGTGGGATCAGAGATATTCTCTCTGCTGTTCACAGGAACACTAAAAGAGAAACAAACAAAGAAAAATAATGGAATACAGATATTGTTATTTGATATAGGTATACTGCTAGAACAGCATTATTTAATTGGAACAGTATTTATCTTTACATTTCGGCACTATAGTAATACAGTGGTGCCTGGGTTCATGAACTCAAGTCTCTCCACGATTCTGACTGCAAACTGAACTAGATGGGGACTTCAATCAACTTACTCATAAGGTCAATATTGAACCTAAGCACTCAATTTGATTTGGTTCTCGTCCAACTCAGTTTGTGACCAGAATCATGGAAAAAACCAAAATCATGAACCAAAGTACCACAATACTATTACTCAGTTTTTACAGTCATTTTCTATACTTTATTTTCCATTCAACATAAATCTCAAAGTAATTCCTCTGTCAACTATCTTTAATAAGCCTGCAAAACCTTGGCAAACCCTGCCAGCTTGTATTACTTCTTTTTTTTTTTTTTTTTTTTTTTTTTTTTTTTTTTTTTTGGTACCAGAAGCCACAGCTCCGACATGCCTCGGCCATGACAATGTGCAGGAAGTTGTAGAATAATTTTATAATGATGTAAATAATAAAATAAAAACGACTGTATACTATTTGAAGGCAGCTTAGGAAAAGCAGACTAACTACAGCGACAGTCAATTTTTGTTTTCTTCCAGACTTAAAAAGGAAAGAAGCCAGAGTGATATGACTTTAAAAATATATAGTTGTGACTATTTGCAAGGCAGGTGACGGAACCACTGAGCTAAATTCCTGGCCCTCATTTTACTTTTGTGATGATTACCTTGATCATATTCCCTTCCTGGATAAACATTTCCCCATGTAGTCTCAATGAAGCTCATCTGTACTTATTAGAGCAAATGCCTGAACATAGTTGTTTGTCACAGAACAGTTGTTTGTCTAGGCTACATAATTTCTTTGAGGTAAAAATGTCTATGTAGGGCTGAGGAATTAGCTCAGTGGTGTAACGCCTGCCTCGCAAGTGCAAAGTCCTGAGTTCAATCCCCAGTACCAGAGGAAAATGTCTTATGTATTCCAAGTACCTAGACAGAAATGTGATGTGTGGAATATGTTCAATACTAGTATAATGAACAGACAGGCAGATATGATTAACTAATTTTAAATACGTACAAATAATAAATGAGAGAGATTACTGACCTACCCAAGTTCCTACAACAATTAAGAAATAAAGCTAAAGAAGAGGAAACATTAACCAGGCTGAAAGAGGTGGGAGGAAAACTTCTTCAATCAGAGGAACCAGTAGGCATAAACACAGAAGAGGAAGAAAGCACTGTGAATGAGGAAGCAAAGACACTACAGAACTGCTGGATTTTTTAACATAAAATAAAAGTGGCAATGGATAATCTTGAGAAGTCATGGTAAGCTTCGTAATTTAAGTTGGGCATTCGTAACATATTCTAAGAATACTGGGGAAACCACCAAAAGGGTTTCAAGCAGTATAGTGGTATGCTGGTAAGTGGCACATAGGTTAGATGAATAAATAAAAGCAAATATTAAAAATATATAATAAAAGCAAACATTTTAATATATGCCAGGAACTATATAAGCTCTAAATTCTATACAAGCTCAATATTCTCACAATAATCCTAGGAAGCAGGCACTATTTGCCCCATTTGAAGATGATGAAGTTTAGAGTGGAGAACTATTTTTTGCAAATAGGAAGAGGGCCATGGTGGGAGACATAAACAGAATTAAGATGTGTTACATATGGAACCAGGGATTTAACTCAGTGGTTCCACTGCCTGCCTCGCAACCACAATTTCCCAAGTTCAATCCCTGGTACCAAAAACAAACTAACAAACTAACAAACAAAATGTGTTATGTGCTGTACCCACTCCCCATGTTATCATTATGTATAATAAACATGTATTAATAAAAATTAAAAGTAGAAAAAAAAATAAGAGCACATAGCTGTTCAGTGACCCAAACAGAAATTGAAACAATACTCTTAAACATATTATTCCTATCCCATTAATTGAAAGAGATTGAATCTGTGCTCTGTTTTTATAAAAAATATTTGATTGGAGGAAAACTATTACGGTAGGAGTGTCTAACAAGAGAAATTTATTACCGAATGGATCTAATACAAATCTTATTTCTCAATTGTTACTGGCATTCTTGCTGTTGAATAAGAGCTACATAGGATATGACTTGGACCGTGTGAGAAATGAAATGACTAGCTCAAGTCCAAGCTACCAGTGAAGACCAAGTCAAATTAGTCAAGTTGATCAGTGTGTCTCATCTTATGCAGACATCTGAATATAGCATAAAATACTCAGTATACCATACATGGTATAAAGTAAGGCTTTTAGTGTTATCTGAAGTTTCGGTTTGAACTGATCAAGGACAACTGAAAGTTCTGCTTCATGTGAAATTACTCCACATAAACAGGGGACAGTGATGAATGCATCACAACCTTTAGCTGTAATCTGATCTAGCTGTCCATTTTTAGGGTGTCTGAAACACTTCATTCCTGCCCTCAACTTCTTCAAACTTGCCTTAAGGTCAAGAACAAGATTCAACCTCATATAGGGTGCTACACATCAAGAAGGGGAGAAAACCTGGGCGTGGTGGTGCTCGCCTGTAATCCCAGCACCCAGGAGGCTGAGGCAGGAGGATCGCTGGGAGTTCGAGACCAGCCTGGGCTACATAGTGAGTTCCAGGTCAGACTCAACTACATAGTGAGACCCTGTCTCAAAAAACCAAAAAACAAAGAAGGGGAGAAAAAATACAGGTATTACATTTAAACAATGTTTAGTAACAAAGTATCTCTGCCTACAATGGGGGGAAAAGGAACTATGGAATGTCACCTACATAATTCGGATATTTCTCTCCACAATGTAGTCATTAGGGTTTTCAGAGGAACGGATGACCCTGGAAGTAACTCGAACACACTGACATTTATTGTCAGCAAGGATGATCCTTTCCTCTTCATCTTGAGCTTGGAAGATAAAACATGATGAAGAAAGGAAACCAAAGTCAATTTATATATTTTATAATTCATTCACTTTTCTTTCTTTTGTGCAGAAAAATGTTTTATTATTCATCAGTACCAGCTTTTCCATTTGTTTTCTTTCTAATCTAAAATAGCTAAGTGGACTCACATCACAGTGAAGGAAATCCAAATGTACTCAAAAAGGAGTTTTCTCTTTTTTTCATCGATTAGTCCATGGAAACCTGGCTGAAAGCATTCTGATTGTCCTCTAATGGTTCTAACAGAGGCACAGCTCTTTGAATGATGTAACACTGTAAACAACAGTGTCAAATGCCAAATTAAGAGAGAAAACAAAACTCTGTAGTTTTCCCTAGCCAAAGCAATTAATTCAAAAGTGAAAAAATAGCATTAGCCTTTATAAACTCCATTCATTCAACTCTCATTTGTAACAACAACAACAAAAAAATCTTGCTTATATTACATTAGAGTAAAAACAGGCAGCTTTACCCCAAAGAAAAAGTGTTTCTGTAAGATATTTAAATATTCTCTACAATTTTCCTAGTTCCATTTTTGTAACAACAATCAGATAATAGGACAATTGTTCTATTAAATAATGAGTTGCATTAATATTTCTTATAAGAATTATTTTAAAGGATGGAGATATAGTTATAAAATGGTATAAATTTGCAAAAACAATTTAGAAAATATTGTGAAGTACACATTCAATTTAATATAATATGCCAACACACAAAAATAATGAATAAATGAATTAATACACAGGTAACCATTAAAACCTTAACATTGAATGTCAACATTTATTGTCTAATCTAAATGATACACAAAAGCTTCTGGTTAGCATTTTAAGGAATAAACCAAAAAATTTCTTAATAGACTTGGAGCAATTAATAGATACTTGAGTTTATAATAGTATTATTCAATAATGCTAACCATTAGGTTAAAGGCATTTTTATTCTTATAATTTTAGCTATATGGCATTTAAAACTTCTTCCTGTTAAGCTTCAAATTTAAAAAAAAAAAGATTTAATACATGAAATCAAGTTATAAAGGTTATATGGCCAAGATGGATATTATTCTAAGTTCAAGGCCCGCTTGAGCTACAAAGCAAGGCTCTGTCTCAAAAAAACAAACATAAGCCAGTGTGACGGTGCATGCCTGTAATCCCAGCACTGGGGAGGCTGAGGCAGGAAGATCACTGTGAGTTCGAGACCGGCCTGGGCTACACAGTGAGTTCCAGGTCAGTCTTACTACATACTAAGACCCTGTCTCAGAACAAAAACAAAAACAATAAACATAAAAAGAAAAGATAGATCATTGTAACTAGAAATCTAATCTAATTATTCCTGAGTTGATTCCCAGAGCACAGAGAACCTAACTGCAATATTTCAGCCATTACAAAAATACTTTTAGATCATTGTAACTGAAGCACTTTGTAATAATTAAGTCATTATTCAAAGTTCTCAATAAATCTTCTGATAAACTCTACACATTACTGGAGAATACAATTCAAGATAATGACATAACTCTTAAAGTCTTCTGAAAAGAGTAAAATGATTCAAATGGGGTCATCTTCTCTACTTCTATATTCATAACTCTTATATGTTTTTCTCAATGAAATATAAATGAGTATATAACGCCTGACCAAAAATCAGACTGAGAGTCAAGTAATGACTTGATTATTGAGCATTAAATGAAAAAAAAAATCCATGTTTTATGATGAATGCAATGTATTTCCTTAACAGAAATCTAGGAAGAACTTATCACTACTGTTGTTATATAAAAATATTAGACAGGCTAATATATCCACTGGAAGATGTACAAATACTTTCTATTCATGAAGATTGAGATTTTAACATTCTCTTACCTAAAGGGTGAATTTTTCCTGATAAGCCTGCTATTAAGGATTTACATTACTTTATTCCAAGAGCATCTGAGACATAGTAGGTACTCAGTAAACACTTGTTAAATTTAATTTAATTCATTCAAATAAAAAATTAGAAGCAAAGCATGGTGGCACACACCTGTTATCCAAGTGCTCTAAGAGGCAAGGTGGGAGGATTACAAATTCCAGCCCAGTCTGGACAATCTAGCAAGACCTTGTCTCAAATTTAGCAACTTATTAAGATCTGTCTTAAATTTAGCAACTGAGCAAGATCTTGTCTCAAAAAGGGGTGAGGAATGCAGTTCAGTGTGAAGGCCCTGTATTCAATCTCCAGACAAAAAGAAAGAGAACTACATAACAATGTATGGTAGATATAACCATAATGAGTTTATTAAAAGATGGTTCCTTTTTGGGGGGTGCTTTTTGTTTTGTTTTTTTGAGACAGGGTCTTGCTATGTATTAAAAGATGGTCTAAAACTCACTGTGTAGCCCAGGCTGGCCTCAAACTCTAGGTGATCCTCCTTCCTCAGCTTGCCTAATGCTAGGATCATAAGCATGTGCCGCCATGCCCAGAAAAAAAAAGATGGTTACTTTATGCAGGAAAGTAGAGGAGTATGGACTATATGGTCATATTTCCTGGATACTACCTATCACTTGCTGCTGTGTGACACTGAGTAAATTATTTCACCTAATTCTTCACTGCTTCAACTATATGTTGCCATAATTTTTTTGGGGGGGGGGTATTGGGGATCGAACTTGGGACCTTGCACTTGCGAGGAAGGTAGAGGAACCACTGAGCTAAATGCCTGGCCTACTTCAACTATATGTTGAAAATAATAATAGATCCTATCCTCATAGGTTGTTGTGAGAATTAATTTATGTAAAGCTATTAACACATCAAAACAATATTGAATAAGTGACAGATATTTTATACACAGCTATATACATTTTACACATGAATGCCTAACAGGTATATAAACATGTCTATGTATGTACATATTTACATGTTTAGGTGCATATAAATATACATGATTTATTACTAAAATGTTTATCTTTTAAATATTATTAGAACATTATTCTTGATGCTATTAGTAAAAAATATATGACTATTAGTCACATTTCTGTCTGTCTAAAAATAAGAACAGGTTCATTAAGTGTTAGAAACAATTCAGTCAAATTATATCATTTCTAATTCATATGCATTCTAGATGAAAATTAACACTATATTTCTATATTCAGAATGTATTCATTTTCAAACAGATATTTGAAAGATCAATAAACAAAATATTACATAGTCATTAAATTATAGACAACCTGATTAAACATTATTAAAGGATCATTAAATATATCTTGGGGGGGAGCTGAAGATTTAGCTCAGTAGTGCTGCTGCCTGCCTTGCAAGTGCAAGGACCTGAGTTCGATCTCCAGTACCAAAAAAAAAATAGATAGATAGATAGATAGATAGATAGATCTATCTATATGTGTGGGCTCAGATCTACCAGTCTTGGCTGGGGATTTAGCTCAGTGGCATCGCGCCTGCCTCGCAAAAAGCAAGGTACTGAGTTCTATTCCTGATGCCACAAAAAAAAAAAAGAAAGAAATAATACCAGTCTTTCTGGGGAAATAAAATCATAATGCTTTCTATAGTCTACTTACAGTAATTATTGCTTCATTTCTCTTGAATATTAATTTAAGACACAAGGAGCGATTACCAATTTTTAAGATGCAGTATGGACATTCACTTAAGTATGGCTATAAATTAGCCAAAAATATCTATTTTCCTAACCTGTAGGTTTGTGATAAGCAAACATCTAAGAGACAAGAAGAAAGAAGAATAATAATACTGGGTCTAGGGCCCAGGATTTAGTTCAGTGGTTCTGCCACCTGCCTTACAAGAGCAAGAACCAGAGTTCAACCCCCAGTACAAAAAAAAAACAAAAAAAAACTGAGTCTCATCTGTGTAATATCACTGCCCGTATAAAATTTAAAGCATGTTAGAAGTAGCTGGCTAACTGGGCAACCAAAGACTAAACATAAATTTTTACATTTGAAAAACAGATCTATGCTATATTTTTCCTTTTATTTGGGCTTTTTAAAAATTACCTGTCACAAGAAGAGTCTTAACAAAAATGGCCAGGACTCCCCAGAAAAGCACACGGTTCTTCATCTTGATTTCACTTCTTTTGAAAACTGCAGCCACTGAGTCAGGGTTAAGGTGTGTGATCGCTAAGGAGTGTGCAAATGACGGTGCTTCTGCTTTCTTAAAATAACACTCCAGGCAACTAACAAACTCAAAACAATCACAACTGCGGTTGAAGCCGAACTTTGATGCCCACAGTGAGAAGAAGTATATGATTCATATTTAAAGTACCTTCTTCTAAAGCATCCCAAAGAGGCCATGATTTAATGCAACTATTTTTATTTTACATTTATGCTACAGAAATATATAAAGTAGAAGATCAAAAATAATATCAAATCAGGAGGCCACTAAGCATGTTTAAATAAGGATTCTCAAATTTATTGTCTACATGTATTCATATTAATCTTCAAATCAAGCATCTCGCATTTGTTGTGGCTGAAACAATAAATGAAGCAAAGGGAAGGGAAGGAAAAGGAATGAAGGAAAGGAAGAAATGAAAGTGGCAACTGCATCTTGAGTCAATTTTTTCTACTACACTTAATTAGCTAAGCTACATATCTAAATATATACTCAGATTAAAGTAATTTTATAACATTCAAACATGTCAGAATTAGAAACTGGTGGATAGTGAATGAATCAGTTCCATATTTTAATTTCATAGCATTTAGGCAGGTCTGTGTTTTCCCATCTAGTAATACCTTTCAGAACTGTAAAGTTATGAAATGATTTTTATTTGAGATGCTTCACAGAAAACTGAATCACTGAAGTATTTTGTTTAAATTTTTTTCACTTAATTAATGTCAAGTTTTTTAAAACTGAGCTTTTGGATAGATACGCCCTACCCCCACTCTAACATGCTAGAATTTTCTCTTTGAGTCAGGGCGGGTTCCAGGAATATGCCGGTTACATTTATATGCAACAGCACCAAATCAGTATTACTTTTGGTTCTTAGCTCTAATTTTTAAAGAATTTAAGAAGTTATAAATAATACTTCCAAGATCACAAGCAAGCAAGCTAGAAGTATAGAAAATGGAAGAATAAAGGAGACACAGTATTAAGGTCAGCATATAATTATATTCCTTTAAGAATATTTATTTAAAGTGTAGCAAGAACAAAGTACCAGGTAGTGAAATGTGAAATATTACTTACTACACCATCAAAGTTTACTCTTATTTTAATTCCTACTATCAATAGGACTACTTGCATCTAAGAAAAATATATTGGAACCATATGAACAATGTTATGTATTAGAAAAAGGTAGTAAATGCTTGTGATCCCAGCACTCTGGGAAACTGAGATAGGAGGATCACAAGTTTGAGACCAGTATGGGCAACTTAGTGACTGAACAAGAACTTATGTAAAAAATAAAATAAGAGCTGGGGATGTAGCTCAGTATAAAGACCCTCGGTTCAATCCCTTGTACTACAATAAACAATAGATAGCAGTAATCCAATTGATTATAATATATATTAGACATTAGATTCTGATGGACACTGGACATTAAAGTTTGCAAGCCAGTGGACTAGCCTGGAAGTAGGAGGGACAGGTAACTGCCAGCCTTAACTATTTACAAAAGAGCAAGAACGTAATAATTTTTTGAAATAGGCTCAGTACTGAAAACAAGTTAGCTGAAATTTCCATTTATGTTTCCAAACCTGTTATAGGTGTCCTTTTAGCATGAACTAAACAGATGTGTTTGCACTTGTGTGTATCCCAGTTTTTCATCTCCTGTTTCAGTTATGTTCTTCCCACAAAAAAAATGCAAAGTGTGAATAGAACCCTTTACATGCAAGTGAGTTAAGTAACTGAGAACATAGCTATGTACTCTAAATTCTCCACCAAAATTGCTTTCTTTTTCTACATTCATATTTAAGATTCATAGAATAAGAAATTTAGTGATAGACTCATCTGGATAAAAGAGATCTTAAGGGTAATTTCATATCAACTTATATTCTCCCTCAAATTTTGTTTCTATTTCTAATACAACAGACAGCCTGAGTTCAGTGTTTGTTTGAAAACAGCTAAGCCAGTTGGACACCTCATTCCCTGTGGGATACTCAAACCATCTCAGGACAGAAAGAATATACTCCCATGCTTTCCCTTCTGTCTCCCCGTATCCTGAGTCTCACTGACGCTTTCTCTAAATACTAAAGGAAGCGAGGCTTAACCCTCAGCCTTCTCTTTTCTCTCCTCTTCAATTTTATTTTATCCCATGTCTTTATTTTTTTTCTCTTGTTGAGTTTATTGGTACATTTTAGGTATAAAATACAGTTATGTTCATTATTGGGATCTTGTACCTTTACATGACAAGTCTTGGTTCTCATTTTCTCCCCTTACTCCTGCCCTCCCTTCATCCCCTCCTCCCCTCCCCATTTACAAACACTTTTTTTTTTCCATTTTTTCATTTTCTCATATTTTTTTTCTTTTCTCATATTATTACCTTTCCCCTATCCTTCTCACTTTGCCTACACCTTTAGCCCTTTTCTTCCTATTTCACATTGTCAATTGTATCATTAGGATCTTATGTACTATTATAGTTTTTCACACCAGAGAAACTATTCAGTATTTACAAGTGTGATTTATTTATTTCACTTAGGAGTATATCCTCAATATGCATCCATTTTCCCATGAATGAATCTAATTTCTCATTCTTTATGGCTGAGTAGTATTCCATTTTATAGAAAAACCACATCTTCTTTATCCAGTTTCCAACTGATGGGCAAACGGGCTGTTTCCAAGTTTTAGCTATTACAAACTGTGCCACTATAAACATGGGTGTGCATATATCACTGTGATATAATTCTTTTTATTCTTTTGGAAAGATACCCAGCAGAGGGATGACTGGGTCAAATGGAACCTCTAGTCCCAGCTCTTTGAGGTATCTCCATATTGATTTCCATAGTGGTTGCACCATTCTGCACTCCCACCAACAATGGAGGTCTCCTTTCTCCCCCACAACCCTGCCAACATTTGTTATTGTTTGATTTCTTGATAGAAGCCATTCTTTGTGGGGTGATGTGGAATCTCAGTGTTGTTTTCATCTGCATCTCTCAAATGACCAGTGATGTGGAACATTTTTTCATATCTTTACTTGCTGCTTTTGCTTTTGCTTCTTTGTCTGAGAAATTTCTGCTCATTTCAGATGCCCATTTTTGATTTTTGTTTGTCTGTTTTTTTGAGACAGGGTCGCACTATGTAGTTGAGACTGACCTGGAAATCACTATGTAGCCCAGGCTGCTCTCGATCCTCCTGCCTCAGCCTCCCGAGTGCTGGGATTACAGGTGTGCATCACCATGCCTGGTTTCAGATGCCCATTTTTTAATCAGGTCTTTATATTTGGGGGGGGTGCTTGTTTTGAGTTCTTTAGACAGCTCCAGCTGAGGAGCAGCTGGTAAAAAATTTTTCCCACATTGTAGGTTGTCTTTTAGTTCTGTTGATGGTTTATTTTGCAGTGCAGAGCTTTTTAATAAGATGAGATCCCAGTTGTTGATTCTTTCTGCTAGTTCCCGTGCTACTGAGGATTTGTTCATAAAGTCTTTTCCTATGTCTATCCCATGTCTTTAAATGCATAGATCTAGCCTTGCCTTTGCCCACTGAGCTCTACACTCCTATATCCAACTTTCTCTACTTGTCTAACAGGTAACTAAAACTTAACCTCATAAAACAATACCAGTAATGACCCGTCCACCCTCATGCTTTGTCTCAAGACTCCTTCATCTCAGTAAAGGATACCTCTATCCACCTGGTTGCTCAAGCCAAAATCTCCTGCTCTGACTCCTTCTGCTCTTCTCTCCCATATCACATCAACCACTATGACCTCTTGGCTTACCTCCAAACTATAACCCAAATTCATTTCATTCTTCACTGCCATCCTCATCCAAGCCACCATCCTCTGTACCCAGTTACAATAGCCTCTAATAGAAAGTAACTCTTCCTCTCCTCCCCATCCCCCCCACCATCCCCAGCACTGGTGACAGGGCACAGAATTGACAAAACAACTAAAGAGATCCAGAGAATTCTTCTACCATTTAATAAGAGGTAACAGAGAACGGACTTCATGACCACCACCCTACCACTCCCATGCTCCCACCTCCAGTCTTAGGAGACTTAATGAGGGAAAGGGAAGTCTCAACATGAGCGCTGGCCTGGTAAAATAGCACTGCGTGGAGTAAGAGATGCCCCCACCTTCACCCTTGTAAGAGTGGAAGGTAGGGTACTTTCCTAATCCCAAAACCAAGAGAGGAAGAATATTTAAAAAATCACTCAAGTAGATCAGGGACTCTGAAAGAAGGAGCATCAAAATTAAGAGAAATGGCTCTGTTTGTCTCCCAGTGCTTACTCTCTGTGTGTCACTGACCAAAGCACTTAATTTCTGAGTCCCCTTTGTCTATAAATGAGGATGATAACAATACATACTTCGTGAAATTGCTGAGATTAATATGTGCTTCATGTGAAGAAGTTAGAACAGAAGTTGGTACACAGTAAGCTATATTCATTGTTGCCGTGGTCGTCGTCATCATCATGTCCGAAACTCCCTGTTGAGTTTCAGAAAATCCAAACCTGACCAGCTGCTGCCATCTGCAGTGAAGCTTAGGAAAGCATCCCGAATGAGCCTGAACTGTCCCGCGGGTGCTAGTACACAGGAATCTAGAAACTGACGCCTGCTCTTGTTAGTTAAAATAGTAATAAAAACATCCATAGTTTTTCTAACTCGAGGTAGGTGGGGAAGGAGTGCTAATTTGATTGCAATAGGGTAAAGCTGGAAATAATCTAAGTGTCTATAAACAAACTAGGGTATACTCATTACTAAGCAAAAAAAAAAAAATGAGCGAATTATTGATACACATGACATGAATTAATCCCAAAATAATTATTCTAAATGAAAGAAGCCAAAAACATTTTCAAATGGCACCTACATGATTCTATATTGTTATATGTTTGTATTTTTTGTAGAATATACAAAAAATCTATAGGGACAAAAAGTAGATTTCTTACAAAAATAAAGACAAAAAAGAGGGGAGAGGGTGACAGTATAAAGTGGTTAAGAAAATGGTGGAAGAATTCTCTGGCTGTCTTTAGTTGTTTTGTCAACTCTGTGCCTTAGTGCTAGGGACATTGTGGGGGAGGGGGGTGAATATATTCATGATCTTGATAGTGGCAATAAATTCATGGCTGTTAAAATGTTTCAAAGTATACAGTTTAATGTATGCAGTTCATTCTTTATCATTACATGTCAATAAAGCTGTTAAGTTCAGTCTTTAGAATTCAATTTTAAGTATTGCTAAGTTTCCCTTGTACACCCCTTTATTAAGTCAAGGATGTTCTTTTATTCCTAGTTTGCTTAAAGTTTTTATCAGAAATAGATACTGTATTTTATTATATCTTTCTTCTCTGTTTTAAAATGACTATATATGGGGAAAAACTGAGAACCAAGATCAGTGATGTAAAGGTACAAGATCTCAATGATGAATGTAACTGTACTGTATACCTAAAATGTACCAATAAACTCAGTGAAAAAAAAAGTACCAATAAATTCAATGAAAAAAATTTTTTTAATATAATAAATAAATAAAATAACCATATAGTTTTTTCCCTTTTCAGTCTCTTAATATGGTAAATTACATGTATTTTTTTTTCCAGTACCAGGAATTGAACTCAGGACCTTGTGCTTGCCAGGCAGGCACAGAACCACTGAGCAACAACCCTGGTCCTACATTGACTTTTTTTTTTGTGCCGGGGTTCGAACTTCAGTCACTGCACTTGCCAGGAAGGCGACGGCAGCACTGAGCTAAATCCCTGGCCCCTTACACTGATTTTTAAATGTCAAACTGACCTTTTATTCTTAGGATAAATTCCACTTAATCATGATGTAATATCAAAGATAAATTATTGGATTTGATTTACTAAAACTTTATTTTTAATTTCTGTTTTTACATTCATGAGGGCTACTGGTTTTAAATGTTCTTTTCTTGGGCCAGGGATTTAGCTCAGTGGTACCACACCTGCCTGGCAAGTACAAAGTCCTGAGTTCAATTCCTGGTACTGCCCCTGCAAAATGTTCTTTTCTTGTAATGTCTTTGACTAGTTTTTTATTACAATAATGCTGACTCAAAAGAATGAGTTTAGAAGTATTATATTTTTCTGGAAGAGTTTATGTAGAATTAATATGATTTTTTTTCCTTAAATACTTGGCAGAATTACCCATGAAGCCATGACTCAGAAGCTCCTTCTGAAGCAATGAAATGGGCCAAGAGCAATAGACTCCTTGTCTCTTTTTTCTCTCTCTCAGAGATCATTGTCCTTTGTTGCCTAATATCTTGAAAACAAGTACTATTTCATAAACTTGGCCAAGTTTTGTTTTTTTGCACTACTGGCAACTGAACCAGGGCCTTTGCTCTAAGCTTTTCTTTCTTCCTTTTTTTTGGTATACAGTTTTTTGTATACAGTTTTGCTGCTGTATACTCTATGGTGGCCTTGAACTTACTCTTTAGCCTGGATATGTGCCACCACACCCCAGCCCTTTGTTTTTTTGTTTGTCTTGTTTTGTTTTATTTTGTCATTGAGCTTGTAAATCTCTTGCCTCAGTTCTCAGAGTGCTGGGATGATAGGATGCCTGTCAGGTTTTTATGCTGTTTCAGATGGGAAGGTAAATCTGGTCTCTGTTATTCTATTTTGTTTAGAATTTGAGGTTGGACACTTGAAATTAAAAGTGAGTTTGAGATATATTTTTAAGACAGAATTAGAATTTTAAAATTAGACTTTTTATAGCAATTTTAAGACAACAGCAAATAAATAAGACTTTTAATTATGAAAAAGTATGGACTTCCTTAAAATTTTGTCAAGAAGACAAAAAATAATTGTAATAATTTGGAAGCATTAATTGAGAGGAGACACGATTTCATGTTTATATTAAATTATTCATCACATCAAGTCTTCCCCCACAAGTTCTTGTTCACTCCATAAAGTGGGCTTTTCAAAGGTAAATCGCATCACATTTAGAATCAACTCCGTATGCTCCCTGGCTCCCCAAGGTCCTCCTTCTCACCCCTCATTCCTCATTCCTCCTCTGCTTCTGCTTAGAGCCTCTGCACTCCCTCCTTCCAGTGCCCGGCCTACCCTTGCATGGTGGCCCCATCACCCCACAGGTCTCAAAAGGAGTATCACTGCCTAAGGGAGAATGCATCAGTCGAGCACTAGTCACTGTCTCATTTTTACAGGGAGTTGAAAAATGCCTCTAAGTTTAAATCCTTGATTATTGGCCTCTTTTTCAGATGAGCTTATCTTCTCAATGTTGCTTTTGTGGGGTGGGTACTGGAGAGCGAACTCAGGACCTTACGCTTGTGAGGCAGGCAGCGGAACCACTGAGCTAAATTCCCCACCCTCAATGTCACTTTTAAAGTATAATATTCAAATACATATACACAAATCATGTCATCTGATCAATAATGACCGACACAAAACACAGCAAAATGGTCCACTTAAAATGGTAATCTCTCCTTTTTGGTAGCCATGCTACATAATTGGCTTTAACTAGGTGTAATAATCAACTAAACCCCTCCCCCTTCTTTTTGCAGTATTAGGGATTAAACACAGGGACTTACATGTACTAGGCAAGTGAGCATTATCCCCACTATTTCTTAATTGTTTTATATTTTACTTTGAGACAGGATCTCTCTAAATTGCCCAGGCTGGGCTCTAGCTTCTGATCTTCCCATCTCAGCCTCCTGAGTACCTGAGATTACACACGTGAGCCACCACCCTCAGCTCTAAAATCTCCTTCTTAGAGTAAATGTTTCTATAAAATGATAACTTTCTCCACATTTAATACTTCAATGCGATCTGGGTCCCTACATTTTAGTTTGTTAACCTCAGCCCAAAATCACAATCTAATAAGAAGTACTTTAAATCCAGTTTCTAGAACTCAAGACATCAGTTATTCTCTCAGTTTCACAGTGTCTACAATTTGGCACACGTACCCTCAGATCCTCATTTAAGTCATTAAGAGAAATGTTCAGTGGGCTAGCATTCAAGACAGATGCTGGGGCCATGCAGCTGAAGCCCTGTGTAAAAGCTCACACTGTCTATAGTAAGCACATTTTTGGTATATTAACTCTAATTTCAAGTTAACTTATATAGCCATACTCTCTCACAGACTGAAACCTTCAATTTCACCCTTACAGCTAACACAACTACTTATAAAACTCAATTTCTGGCGCTGAGGATGTAGTTCAATGGTAGAGAGCTTGCCTAGCATGCATAAGGTCCTGGCCCAGCAGCACCACACACACAAAATAAGTAAACAACTGAATCTCTCAGTTAGCTTTTATATTTAATATCACATGATTTTTTCCATTTAAAGACTTCTAATACAAAAAGGATCCTTAATGGCAGCCTGGCATTTTGCCACTTAAAAGAAATAATTTTTTAAACAGCATTCTTGGTTTTAAATCTAGTGTTGCTGAAATTTTTTGCTATTGCTTACAATGGTTAAGTTCTGCATTTAATATAATACATATTGCTCATTTTTCCTTGAACTTGAAAAGAAAAACAAGTTTAGGTAATGAACAGAATTGCCCAATTAGCTGCAAAAAATTAGAAAAAAATTAAGATCATGCTAAACCTTGAATTAAAAGTCAATCTGTAACTGGTGCAACTATTGTGGAAATCAAAGAACTAGTACTGGAGGTCCCATTTGATCCACCTATCCCCCTGCTGGGTATCTTCTCCAAAGAATTAAAAGGATCATACCACAGTGATATATGTGCACCCATGTTCATAGCAGCACAGTTCGTGATAACTAAAATTTGGAAGCAGCCCAAGTACCCATCAACAGGAGACTAGATAAAGAAAATGTGGGGTTCTTTTTAATAAAATGGAGTACTACTCAGCCATAAAAAATGAGAAACTAGAGACATTTATACCTAAATTGATGCACACTGAGGCAGTACTCTCAAGTGAAATAAATAGGACACATGTGTAAATACCAAATAGTTTCTCTAATATGAGAAATTGAAAGTGTAAATAAGGACTAAAAGGCATAATAGATAATGTGAAATAGGAAGAAAAGGTGCAAAGGGGAAGGGAAAGTTGGAGAGTTAGGGGAAAGGAAAGAGGGAAATGGAATTAATAGGAGAAGAAAAAATGGAAACAAAGTCTTTATAGAGGGAAGGATGGAGGAGTTGAAGGGAGGGCAGGGAAATGGGGAAAAAATAAGAACCAAGATGGATTATGTAAAGGTGCAAATTTCCAATGACTGGTATTATATTGTATACCTTTAATGTACCAATAAAATTATAAAAAAAATTAAAAAGTCAATCTGTAAATTCCAAGTAATCTAAAAATCTTTTAGATTTTAGAAGCAACTTCTTAGTGTTCCCAAAAGTGCTGCAGAAGGAGAATACATATTTGCGTGTGAAGCCCTAACTCTATACGGCAACATCTCTGGTGTTACATAAGATAAGTGAAATGAAAGTGAATCACCCACCCATCAGTGACTGGATCACAAAGACGTGTACATCCACACCACAGAGCACTGTCCAGCCATAGAGACACAGGCACTTTGTCATCTGTAGGAAATGATGGCTGTGCAGACCATGATGTTGGACAAAAGAAGCCAGACTCAGAAAGACAAATATCACATGTTCTCCTAAAACAGATGGCAAGATAGCAGAAAGCAGATGATTAGATGACAGGGGTAGTGGAGAAGGGGTGGGGCACAGGAGTTAATAGGGGAACAGATATAATCAAAACATACAGAAACAAAATATGTAAACTGGGGAAAAGGGAGGAAATACGAAGGTGAAAATGATCAAAGTACTGTATGTTACATGTTGTGAGTCAGCCAAAATGAACCCATTAATCCTTATAACCCATATGAACTAAATGGAGCACTACTCTACCATAAAAAGGATAAATATGAGCCATTTGTAGGAAAATGGATGCACCCTAAGACTAAATGTTCAGTGAAATAAATCAGACACACAGCTAATATCACATAGTTTCTCTGAGAAACCTGAAATATAAACAAAAAGCAAAATAAAAGACAGATAATAGGAAAAAAGAACATCTTTTATGAAAGGGAAGGGAACCAAGAGATGGAGGGAGGAGGAAGGAAGGAGAAGGGGAAAGGATTAAAAAAAAGTACATATGTTATGTACATGAATCAACTCCCACAAGGAAATACAATCATGTTCAGTAAACATGTACTAATTAAAAAAATTAAAACTGAAATGAAAAAAATAAAATAAAATTGAAAAAAATATGAAAAGAGAATCAACAGTCCTGAAATCTCTCTTAGCTATCTTCTTTCAATGCCTTAGCACTCATATGAAGATGTTTCAGATTTTCTATGGATTTCAGAGGAGGAAAAAATTTAATGAAGACTAAAACATATATTAGAGATAAAAATTATGTCTCTGACAAATTTCCAGTCTACCACAAAGGAACTCAATGCTTACTTTTATCCTCAAGAACATATAACAACAACAAAAAAAGAACACGTAACAAGCTCAGCATCATAGAATACACTGACATTCCCACAACAAAGATATGTATCAGAGAATTGTATCCAAAAAGCATCACTTCTAAAAACTATGTTAAAGGATCATCAGAAACACAGCATTTATAACTTCTCCATATATACCAGAGCTGTGCTTCCTGTATCTTTGACACAATTCACAGGCAACTATTGAATCAACACAGAGAAATAAACCAAAGGAATACTTTATTGGCACTACAGGGAAGATCTGTCAAGAGAAGATAACAGCAAAAATGATCTTCAAAAAGAGCGAAACAAGCCAAAGCATTCAAAAGTGGAAAAATCATTATATGTACTAAACACATATTTAATTACAAGTTTGATAATAAACTAAAATTCCCTGAATGATTAGTTCCACACATCCATCCTATATACCATGACTGTGGAAGGACAGAAGATGCCTCTTCCCTAGGATGAGATTGAGAGACAGCCCCTGACCAGCCCAGCAACCCACTGCACTGGGACTTGTGGGTTGCCCTGAACCTCCCTGTTCCTTTGGAAGGGTGAGTCTATCTAGACCCACAAGAGCAGACATGATCTACCAAGAATCACTGTCCACAGAAATTTAAGGACACACATAATACTATTATGGAATAAGTAAGCAAGTGCAACTGTATTTGTGACATTTTATTTCCTAAACTGCGTAGTAGGATATGGGTGTTTTATAGTTTGCATATTCAAAATAAGTTAAAAACAAATAAGTCACTATCAAAAATATTTTGTGCTCCTTTTTGGTCACATGTATATCTTATACATTGATTTTTAAAAATTGATAGATTATGTTTATCTTTGAAGTATTTGTATAGTATGCCATTATATTGATATGCATTGACATAAAGCCTCTATTTAAGTTTATCTCATTTACTATTATATTTTTTTTTAAAAAAACTATTTTCCAATAGGCATAGTGCTATACTCCTATAATCCCAGCACACGGGAGGCTGAGGCAGGATGACCAGATTGCAGCAAGTTCAAGACCAGTCTGAGCTACTAATGAGACCCTGTCTCAAAAAAAAAATTAATAAATGGATTTTTTGGTTTCTTTTTTCTATTTTTCAGTAGTTGTTCACTGCAGACTTAGTATCTACTATACATACTCTCATCTGACAGAGTATACTCTCTCTTATACTCTTGTTGCTCTGATACAGCAATGTTCATCAAGAACCAGGCCCTGTTGTCCCAGAGGTCACTTGGGGGGAGAAAAGGACAAAGACAACAAGCACATGAGATGAAACTCACAAAGTTTGGAATAACAAAGCCCTGTGCTGAGAATGCGCAGAACAGGACTGCAGTAGTCCATTTCCAAGAACAGACCTCCAAGAAACAGGTGGAAACAGCAGAACAGCGAGAGCCCATGCTGGCCTAGCCAGGACACAGATATGTGGTTCCAAACAGAATGATGCGGGCAGAATGATGCTGCAGCACCTAGGTCAGTCACAGCTCCATGCAGCTGCACCCACAACAGCCCTGGCAAGCGGATCTGCATCCAAGCCAGCAACAGAGGGTCGGACGCCTAGGTTTTGGATCCTCTGCCCTCTATCACTACTTTTGCTATCAAAGTCCTCTACTTCTACAGGCCGCTGTGATTACACTGGGCTCCTATGGAAAACCCAGGATAATCTCTCCATTAAAGCCCTACAGGCTCTGAGCACAAGGGCAGGGGCAGTGTGAAGGAAACAAAACTCACTTGAAAAAGTCAGAAAGACACTGTTCTAAGTGAAGAAACAGGAAGTAAAGGCACAGGATCGGAAAGAGTCAGGTCTGCACAGGATGTGCAGAAAGCAGGAAAACTCATGGATGCAGCAGAGAAAGGGGGAAACCACAGTAGATGACATTATAGACTTATATATGAGGAACATTTAAATTGTACAAGTTTTAAAACTTTTTTGGGGGGAGGGGGGATACAGGTTCTCACGTTTTAACCCAGGCCGGCCTTGAACCCAAGGTAATGCACCTGCCTCAGCCTACTGAGTGCTGGGATTACAGGTGTACACCACCATACCAGGCTATTACGAATTTCAGAACCAATCTTAGTCATTCTAAAGATAAATGTTGTTCCTATGCCTAAGTTCTAATCTATTTTACTGTACTAAAAGCTATGATTTTTCCCCATCTATATGGAGAATTTTCTTTCATTTTTGAAACAAGTTCTATCTGTAGCTCAGGCTGGCCTCAGCTTGCAGTGAGGTTCAGCTTCCCAAGCACTGGATTATAGGCACGCACCAACATATCCAGCTAGAAATTTCTTCTAACTGGCATTTTTTAACCCTGCATATTTTGGTTCTTACATGAAGAGACTATAATGTTGCTCTTTATCCAATCACAGTACAGTATCAGTACAGCAGTAAAATTTTATTTAGATATCAGGAGGCAAACACTAAAGTTAAAAAGAATTCAAAGCATGAGGAAGAATTTAGATCCTACATTCTTTCTAAAAATTAAAAACGAAAGACAAACATAAAATTGAGTTCTTTCCCACAGCTTTTCACAGAGAAATATAGGCAGGGTTCTGTGGTTAGGTGTTTACAGGGGTAATCACACCTGTGCTGCGGTCTGTTTTACATAAACTTGCACCTGCAGTGCTTTTCACAGAAGTGCTATTTGGGATGCTACGTGTAAGTCGTTTGCCCACACAGAGTCCCTCCCCACCACACAACTTTCTGAGCAGGTCCTCATATACACTTCCAAAATCTCATCTGAAGAAAATCTGTTTAGATTTTAGGGAAATTTCTCTGAAAACACAATAATAAACAAAATTCCCAGGAAATCCCTCCAACAATATTAACACATGCCCTTCAGCTTGTGACCTCCAGCAGTCTGTTCCCTTCCTGTTCTAGGGAAACTTGGAGTCTATTCTGCTGTAGTCAAATATATCTGCTTTCTTTTTCCTTTCGTATATGATTTGCTAATTACTGTTTTAGAATCTTTTTTATTCTGTCATTTTCCTTACCATAGGTTTAACTTTCTTTCCTCCAAACTCATCAAAATCCTAAAATCTTTAAAACTCTAGCAAGTCCATGCTTAAAGTCATCCCACTGAGTTCACCCCTTCAGCCTCACTTCATCACCGCTTGTTAGTTCATCTTAGATCTCCACAGATCATTTCACAGATTGACATGTTACTTTACATTTTTCATCAATTTTCTTATATCCATAACTTCTAGCCCATACTAGATTAACTATACTAAATTTTCTAGATATTACGTTGTGGGGGGGTGTCACAAAGAGTAGAACCAAGAGATACCCAAAAGGAGGAACTAACGATAGGATATGGCACAGCTCATCGATGCCCTTACTGTAGGTGAGCCCTGGGTTCGATCCCACCACTACCACCAAAAAGAGAAAAGAAACTAAAACTATTAAGATGTATTTGGGAAAATAGGTTAGAAAATAAGCTTTTCTTGTTCTAATTTTTCTATTCAAACTGTTTACATCACATGCAAGTGTCATTCTAAATCCATTTTAATAACAAGGAGAAAGTGGAAACGCAGCATGCAGAATATTCAGTTGACGATTTTTAAGTCTGGATACAACTGTAATATCTGTTTGAAGATGCATCTATTTAGTCTTCCCAGTAACTCAATAGCAAGGGCTCTGTAATCAGGTAATGCCTGGGATCAATGGGGCTTTGGAAATCTCTTTTCCTAAGTTTCATTTATAAATTAGCATAAATATACTATGTACATAAGATTGATAAATATAAAGCATCAGAAACATGGCTGCAATAAATAATTATTTTAGCATCTTTTATTATCATTGTATAATGAGAAAAGATAGCATCTTCTTTTAAATCGACATAAAAGCTAAGCTATTAAGGTAAGCAGATTAATGATCCATAAAAATGTCCTAATTCTCAGAACTTCTGAACATGTTTCATCACATGGCCAAGAGAAAGGCAGGCTGCACATGGAATTGGGCTGCTGATCGAATGACCTTTACATGTGATTATCCAAGGTTATCCATGGAGGTCAAATGTAATCACCAGGATCCTGAACTACAAAAGGAGATAAGACGATGAGGGGATGCAGAGATCTATACAGCTGGCTTGACAGGAAAAAGAAGGGGCTGTGAGCCAGAGAGTGCAGCCCCTTTTCTGGGTCCTAGGAGATGGTAAAGGCATGGAAATAGAGACTCCAAAAAGAACAGCCCTGCAGATACCTTGATTTTAATGCAAATACCACACTGGCTATATAAGGATAGTGAGTATATCATGGTTTAAACCACTAAGTTTGTGGAAATTTGTTACAGCTCCAAAAGGGAAGTAATACATCCATCTATTGACTCATAATTTTCTTGTATAATTAGGGCAACCATGTATTTTTATTTAAAAGAACTTCTCTTTAAGACAAAATAAAGTTGCCATTATAGCAAACACACAATATAGTCTGTAAGGATAAGGCAGCTTTCCTTGTTCTCAATTCAAATGTTTTTCACTCATTATTTAATTCAACAAATACATATTAGCATTTACTCTACATACCAGGGATGCAAGTGAATGAAACATATACAACCTGTGATCAGATAAAAACACAGGTAATAATTATAATATTCACATAATAATGGAGTATGGTGTACAGGGGGAAAGGAAGAGGCAGGGTCAAGGAATGTTTCCTAGAGGAAAGGGTATCAACAGGCTATGAATGAAACATGCCTAGAAGCCAAGCAAAAAGACATCATTATGATCTAGGCAGACACTACCACAGCACGGACAGTTTGGAGTTAAAAGGAAATAAGTCCATTCAATGAAATCAATTTCAGTACATTGGTGTAAATCCAGAGAATACATACTCTGCATGTTTCAACACACCTGCCCTTACACCTAATAAGATATTGTGTGCTATGCAAAATAAAAATGTGTTACATGGATGTAAAGTTGGCATTATTATTGAGATGGTTGTAATGATTTTATATGAATGACTATAATACATACTTGGTTATTAATAACTTCATCCAGTTACACTCATAAGCAACATAAATATGTTTTCCAATATAATATCAGAATTCTAGTTATTTATATGTATCTGAAAGCAAATCTCCCATATATACTCACTGTTATTTTAAACGTTATGTACCAAAACATCACACCAGTTAGTAATCATGGTATGAAATAAAGCTCTGATGTGGCAATCATGACAAACAAAAATAAACTGAAAGAAAATAACTTACAGGAAATAAATTATTTGTATTAGAAACAGAAAAAAAATACTAAGACTAAATATCACCAAAATTAATTAATGGAGAAGACCAATCTCTGAATAATAACCTCTCATTATGCTTTATGATTTTTGCCTGCACTCTGAACACACCTACTGCATTACTCCTACAACAAAACTGGAAAAATGCAATGACTGATTGCTCCTTAATTTGGGGGGGCAGGTAATGGGGATCAAACTCTGGTCTTTATGCTTGTGAAGCAGGCGGTGGAACCCCTGAGCTAAATCCCCAGCCCTGACTGCTCCTTAATTTATCTTTTTGTTTTGTTTTGTGGAGTTTTTTGTCTTTTTAATTTATTTTTAATTAATTTTATTGGTACATTTTTGATATACATAATGATCACATTCAATATACAGAATCTGTACCTGTACATATTATATCTTAATTATTTTGTTTGTTTTTGAGACAAGGTCACTTTATGCATTCCAGGCTTGCCTTGAACTCATGGTTGGCCTGTCTCAGCCTCCCTACTGCTAGGATTATAAGTGTGTGCCACTGCACCCAATTAATTCACCTATTCTTCTGCCATCATATTGGTTAAAACTGATACTGTTTCTATGTAATTTTAGTTTGTAAATCCGAGCATTCCAGACTACTGTATATCTGGGCCCTACAAATTTTTCATTGCTCATAAAATATAACCAAGGAAACAGTATAATAAATACAATGATTCCAAAAATCATCCTCACAGTGAGACTGACTTGGGATCCAGTCACTTCACACTTGAGTCTCATCTCTAAAAAGAGGATAATAATGGTGCATGCTGTAAGAGTTAAATAAGATAAGGGACAGAGAGGAAATAGCACAGGGCCTGCACAAGATGAATACCTACAAAAATCAATGCTATTGGCAGGAATGAGTAGACAAAGACCAGACACTATTAACACCTTGGGGTATAAGTTGTGACTCAAGTAGACATGCAGGCTTAGCTCAGAGGTATTTTCTGGTCAGCAGTTTTCCATGATTTAGTTTCACAGAGTCAGAAGTCTAAAACATGAATGGGTTTATATATTTAATTGCATATTGTTCACTTATGTATGGAGCCACTTTCATGTGATCCTTGGAGAGTTAGTTTAACAGTCCCCCCAAAAGCACTAAAGTTAAAGACTTCTTTCCAAGCCCAGAGCACTACAGGAGGCATGGACCCTGAGAAGTCTTCCAGCCGTGGAGGTCATGTGCCAGTGCTCCTGTACACGCTCCATCAGGACAGGCCACCTCAACATGGGCCGACATGCAACGGACCCAAGCTGTCATGGACTGCAGTCTCGGAAAGTGGGAGGTAATTTCTCTTTTAGGTTGATTATATCAGGTATTTTGTTAGAGTAGCAAAAGCTGACTAGCAGAGATACAGATCATTTCTATCAGCAGATAATATATAATTCTTCTGCTGGGCGTGGTGGTGCACACCTGTAATCCCAGCACTTGGGAGGCTGAGGCAGAAGGATTGCTGTGAGTTTGAGACCAGCCTGGGCTACACAGTGAGTTCCAGGCCAGTTTCAAATACATAGTGAGACCCTGTGTCAAAAAACCAAACAATAAAAAAATTATTTATAATTAAGAAAAAAATAACCCCGAATCTTTGTCTTCAGTTAATATGTCAGGCCTGGGGGTGTAGCTCACTGTGAAAGTCCAGGGTTCAATTGTGCACACACGAAGAATTAGCTCTTAACCTGTGTGCTTTCCATATCCTTATTTGTAGGGTGCTAACTGACACATTAAAATTCATTATTACATGCCTATAATGATCCCACAGTAATGCCATACTCTTTTTCAAAAACATTTCTATTAATGTTTATTAATTTTACAAAATATTGGCTTTTAATGTGAGATTTTTCACAGTAACTTTCTACCTGCAATTCTGAATCCTCCAATTATTTATCCTATCTTTTCCCACCTACAACCTTCAAAAGTTCCTCTTTGCTCTTAGCATAGTTTCATTTATCCCTCCATACCCCAAATAAATATCCTGTTTTGCAAACAGCTTATTAAATACTTAGGTTGTTTTAATAACTTCTAATACCTTACTGAAACTTAACAGGGCTCAATTTAATTCATAATTTGATCAGTTGTCAGTATTTACAATATATATGTAACTATGTTAGATATGGTTTACAGAGAATGGTTATATTTCTTGTGGAAAAGATAAGACAAGTAGATGACCAGTCTTAACACAATAAGGAAAATGTTTAGAAATGCCTAACATAGGAAGAGTTCAGGGATTAGTAGACGTAAATGGGAGCAAAGGTATTGAGAAATATCATTTCAGTTGGGCTTTGAAGGCCATGTAAGAATGAGATGGAGAGCAGTCTCAGCTAAGGCCAAAGAAATCTAAAAAAGAGATGAAGTCAGTTGTGGTGGTAAATACCTATAACCTCAGCCCTTAGCAGGCTAAAGTAAGCAAAAGGATTGCCACAAGTTTCAAGGCTAGCCTGGACTACAGAGCAAGGCCCTGTCTCAAAAAAAAAAAAAAAAAAAAAGAGTGAGAGAGAAAGGGAGAACAATGATATTTTAGTTTGGCTAAAATGTAGAATTCAAGAAGAAAAGTAGTAGGAAAGCAACTAGAAAACTAAGTTGTAGCCAGATTGGTCCTGAATACTGGTCTAAAAGGTAAGGACTTTGCTCTGTAAAGAATGAGGAATGAAGGCCAGGGATTTAACTCAGCAGCACCACACCTGCCTTGCAAGTGCAAGGTCCTGAGTTCGATCCCTAGTACCAGCGGGGGGGAAAAAAAGAATGAGGAATGACAAGAAAAAACATCTATCTAAACCTTCACCACCAAAGCTGGACTTATCAGTGGATTACTATTTTACATATAAATAACTGTATAGATGTATCTCATGATTAAAGTCATGTTCAGAAAATTATTACAGTTTTCAGTTGGATTAGAGTTTTAAAGGAAAGCACTATCACAATCTCATTAAATCCTTCATTTTGTAATTAAGGCTACCAAACCAAGCCATATTTTAAGTATATGCTTATAGAGGTTCAAATATATACAATATATTTCAATAGACATTTCATAACTTGCTTCCAAATCACTTTTAGGATTTTCGGTATGTGTAACTTAAGATAAATATAGACCTTATTTGCAAAAAAAAAAGCTATAGAGAGTAAGTGGTTTCTAACAGAAATGAAAGCAGATGTCAACTATACTCCACCTCTTCTATTTTCTTTCTTACATCTAAAAATAATCCTTCTTTCATTTTTGTACCAATAAATAGTTCACTGAGTTTCTATGATTATATAGTCTAAGTAGCTTGACAGCTATTAACACCAAGAATACATTTTCCTATTTATTACTTTCATATCAAATTATTACTTTACTATAACTCACTAAACAATTAAAACAAGCTCCAGTACTTTTAAAAAAATTTTTATTAGTACATGTTTGCAGTAAATTATGATTATACTCCTTTTGACAACTCCTTTGAATTTATCCTAAGCTAGTTTGCAGTGCTCAAATAAAAAGTAAACATGTATTCAACCATTAGTTTAAATTCACAGCAACGGCTGAATAGTATTCCATTTTATAGAAAAACCACATCTTCTTTATCCAGTTTCCAACTGATGGGCAGATATGCTGTTTCCAAGCTTTAGCTATTACAAACTGTGCCACTATAAACATGGGTGCACATATATCACTGTGGTATGATTCTTTTAATCCTTTTGGAAAGATACCCAGCAGAGGGACGGCTGGGTCAAATGGAACCTCTAGTCCCAGCTCTTTGAGGTATCTCCATATTGATTTCCATAGTGGTTGCACCATTCTGCACTCCCACCAACAACAGAGAAGGGTTCCTTTCTCCCCACAACCCTGCCAACATATGTATTGTGTGATTTCTTGATAGCAGCCATTCTTTGTGGGGTGAGGTGAAATCCCACTGTTGTTTTCATCTGCATCTCTCGAATGACCAGTGATGTGGAACATTTTTTCATATATTTACTTGCTGCTTTTATTTCTTTGTCTGAGAAATGTCTGTTCATTTCAGATGTCCATTTTTGAATTGGGTCTTTATATTGGGGGGGCTGACTGTTTTAAGTTCTTTATAAATTCTAGATAATAGTCCTTTGTCTGAGGAGCAGCTGGTAAAAAGTTTTTCCCACATTGTAGGTTGTCTCTTAGTTCTGTTGATGGTTTCTTTTGCAGTGCAGAAGCTTTTTAATAAGATGAGATCCCACTTGTTGATTCTTTCTGCTAATTCCCGTGCTACTGAGGATTTGTTCATAAATCTACTACTCATAAATCTACTCATAAATCATACTACTCAGCCATAAAGAATGAGAAAGTAGATTCATTCATAGGTAAATGGGTACATTTTGAGGATATACTCCTAAGTGAAATAAATAAGTAAGTCACACACGTGTAAATACCAAATAGTTTCTCTGGTGTCAAAAACTAAAATAGTACTCAAGATCCTAATGGGATAATTAGCAATGTGAAATAGGAAGAAAGGGACTAAAGGTATAGGGTCAGTGAGAAGGGTAGGGGAAGGGGAATAAGGGAAAGGGAAAAAATGTGAGAAAATGTAAAAATGGAATTAAAGTGTTTGTAGGGAGGAGAGGGTGAAGGGAGGGTGGGGTCAAGGGGAAAAAATGAGACCCAAGACCTGTCATGTAAAGGTACAAGATCCCAGTAATGAATATAACTGTACTGTCTACCTAGAATGTACCAATAAATTCAATTTAAAGAAAAAAAATTCACAGCAATGGTACATTAAATATTTCACTGTTTGTTTTGTTAAGAAGCACCACGAGTTTATAACCCACAAAGAAAAGAATTCAATGCTACCAATCAAATTACCTGCAATGTCTTCCTTGTGACCCTACTGGCAGGGCAAGCTGTCACCAAGGCCCCTGGTTGTTTCTTCTCTTCCAAGAGATCTGGCAATGTAAATGTTTCATGTTTTAGGCATTAATTACTTTGAATTTTAAAATTTAAAACCGTGCCACATGTGATAGTGCACACCTGTAATCCTATCACTCAGAAAGGGTGGATTGTTTCAAGTTCGAGGCCAGCCTAGTATTCACAGTGAGTTCAAGCTCATCCTGAATTATATAGCAAAACTCTCTCAAAAGCACCTACATATGTGTGTGTGTGTAGGTATACATACATATGTATGTATACATACATATGTATGTATACCTACATACATACATAAAATTAAAAACCTTGTGTTGATAAGTACAGAAGCTCAAAAGACAAAGCACTGTTAAAGGCTACTGCTTTGAAATACTGTAGTATAGAGACATATGCTACACAGGGAAATATAACAACATACAGCATTTATCTAGATAGGCTGCACAGTATCTGTCTTAGAATTTGAAATTGGCAGTGTATATCAGAATGAGAAAAAAAATCACTGTTTACCTGAACAACATAATTTAGGCACAGTTATACAAATATGAATAGTCCTGTCTATAGCTATTATTAGAATGAATTTTTTTTACCAATTTCTGTATAATCAAATTTTCTATATATAGTCATTCAAAAATAGTCACTGAAGTGGCCTAAATTAATAAGCTACAGACTTGATCATGTTCTTTAGTGTTTCTATGGCTGGCAAAATAAATATTAGAAAAGTATTTAGAACTGGTATTGACTATAACCACCTATAAAAGAGTCCAGTTTGTTATTGTTGCAGCAGCCAAAAATAATAATAAAAATACCCAATTAAAATGGCTGGGGATGTAGCTCAGTGGTAGAGCACCCCTGGATTCAATCCTCAATATCATAAAAATAAAGGCTGTTTGGGACCAGACGTTATGGGATGACATATGTTGTGAAAACTTTTTCTGGAGAAGAACTGAGAGTTACTGAAAGTTTGAACCAGGGTGTAGGGTGATAGAAATAGTATTCTGGAAAGATATATCTGGATGACACCAGATCAAAATGTACAAGATACTAAAAATGAGGAGACCTATTTGGGGCATATTTGAAAGCTAGCATAATACAATAGTCCACTATAGCACAGCATAGATTCTGGAGCTAGACTGGGTTCAAATCTAGTTCCATCAACAGTTTTATCACCTCATTTAAGCCCTCTGTGCTTGTTTCCTCAGATCTAGAGATTATTACAGTACCTTTTTCAGAAGGCTGATTAGTGTCTAGAGTTTATGACATTTCCCAGCATATATAACCACTCTTGCCAGGTATGGCATGGTACACACATGGTATGGCACACACAGGAGGCTGAGAAAAGAGGATCACTGTGAGCTAGAGGCCAGCCTGGGCTACCTCGTCAGTTCAAAGCCAGCCTGAAGACATAGCAACCCTATCTCAAAAACCAAAACAGACAGAGCTGGGGATTTAACTCAGTGGTTCCACTGCCTGCCTGGCAAGGGCAGGACCCAAGTTTGTTCCACCCCCGGCAAAAAAAAAAAAAAAAAAAAAA
>NW_022900947.1:55388450-55395871 GCF_012274545.1 Fukomys damarensis
AAAAAAAAAAAAAAAACAGAGAAACCATGCTTAATGTTAGCTATCATTAAATATCACTGCTTCAAAACTGGGCGTGGTGGCGCACGTCTGTAATCCCAGCACTCTGGAGGTTGAGGCAGGAGTATCACTGTGAGTTTGAGACCAGCCTGGGATACATAGTGAATTCCAGGTCAGTCTCAACTACATAGTGAGACCCTGCCTCAAAAAAAAAAACAAAAAAAAAATCTATTAGGCTTAGGAATGGTATGACAAAGCTGTTGGAAATGAAGTACTAACTTATAAATTATTCTTCAGTAAAAAAAAAATCTTAGAATGTTAAAATATACTATTCTGTATATTCACTATTGAAACTATTCTATTGAGTAATTTTTTTTTTTTTTTTGTACTGGGATCGAACTCGGAACCTTGCTCTTTCGAGGCAGGTGGCAGAACCACTGAGCTAAATCCCCAGCCCAGAAACCCTATTACAGACAGGAAATGTAATGTTTAAAGTACGTAATATTGGACTAATATGATCACTCCAACTTAAAAGTTTTCTAACTTATTTATAGCAATTAGTATTTACATTATATGCCTAAATGTTTTGATATAAAGAAAATGTAGGACAGTTAAACCAAGGTTATAGTTATAGTCCCATCTTAGATATAACATTCTTTTTGGGTTTTTTTGTTTGTTTGTTTTGGTTGGGGTTTGGTTGAACCCAGAGCTTTGCACATGCTAGGTAAACACTCTGCCCATGAGCCACACCCAGCCCTACTTTCCTAAACAGCACTCTGGAGGTCAACTCTCATCCTGCTAATCTCTTACCTCACTACAGGGTCTTGCACGCTGCCTCATATTTTGGTAATCTTTGTGTCTTCTTTTCCATCTGGTGATAAGTCCCTTGAGGCTATGTCTTTTTCTACCCAATTATATGCTCTTTAACTGGCTAATTGGCCTCTGGAGAAACTACAGTATATTAAGCAGATAATTCCTCAATGAAAAGAAGCTATTAAAATTTACATTCCAAAATGAATTTCATAAACTGGGCATGGCAGCACATATTTATAACCCTAGCTATTGGGAGGCTGAGGCAGGAGGATACCAAGTTTGAGGCCAGCCTTGGCAAATGAGACCATGTCTCAAAAATAAATAAATAAAGGCAATGTAACTCATTAGTAGGACATCCCTACAGCAATATTCCCTAGAGCAATAATTTTATTACTTCATGCTTACTGCAAGAATATAGATCTTTATACCGTTTTAGTCATTAAATTGTACTTTCTAAACCTAGGCTTGGTGGCACACAATTGAAATCCCAACATTCAGGCAGGTGAGGCAAGAGGATTCCCCAGGAGTTCAAGGGCAGTCTGGACTACATAGTGGGTTTAAGGTTAGCCTGAACTACATAAGGAGAGTCTATCTCAACAAAACAAGCACTTTTTTTTGTTTTGTTTTGCTTTTGTTTTTGTTTTTCAGACAGGGTCTCACTATGTAGTTGAGACTGACCTAGCAACTATGTAGCCCAGGCTGGTCTTGAACTCAGAGCAATCCTCCTGCCTCAGCCTCCCATGTGCTGGGATTACAAGTGTAAGCCACCACGCCCGGCAAAACAAGCACTTTTAAAATGTACTGCTTTTCTGAAAAGTGTATTATTTTCTTAACATGACACTATACTTTCTGTAAAGATGTTATGTCACCATTAATTTTAGCAAAGTTCAGCTTCCAACTTCCTACATTTGAGGGTGTCATAATCCTAACGCTGTGACCAGAAACATAAACTTAAACCAAGATTACTGGACAGTCCTTTCAAACCTCTATCTCTAAAAAAAAAAAATCTTAAAACCAGCATAGCTAGTTTTATTATTAGTTTTTTGGTTTTGGTTTTTTTGGGGGGGTACTGGGGATCAAACTCTCGGGTCCTTATGCTTGCGAGGCAGGCGGCGGAACCACTGAGCTAGATCCCCAGCCCTATTATTAGTTCTTACCACCACCTTCTTCCTCAAATATACAGCAGTAATCTGTGCTTCTGGCTTTTCTACCCTACCCTCTGCAAAAGGTCTCAAATTCATTCACCACATTAAAGAGGCAAAAACTGGGAGCCTGAGGCAAGAGGCTCCGAAGGACAAGCCCAGCTTGGGCAATTTATCAAAACTCCCAAAATAAAGTTCTGGGTATGTAGCTCAGTACGAAGGGTTTGGGTTCGACCCCCACTGTGTGTGCGTGAAATACGGGTGTGGGAGCTGTGTCCCTGGTTTCTGTGGCAGATGTGCCAGTCTGTTTCCACGTGTACCAAATCAAAGTTGTGATTAAAGGTTCCTAAAACCCTTACTAGGTCAGGTGATCTCCCTTGGAGACGTCTGCAGTCTTGAGCGTTATCATTCACCCGGCTTCATAGTGCACCTAAGACGCCATCAGATGGCGTCGCTCCAATTCTGTTCACTCAGCAGATCTGGCTGAACACTGAGCCAGGAGCGCACCAGACGAAAGAAAGCTGCGAGTAGCGCACCAGACGAAAGAAGCGCGGGAGACCTAAGGAGCAGGGAGCGCTGTACCAGCTAGTTGAGGAGAAGCTGGGCCGTCCGAGTGCGGGGAACGCCGGGAGCGGGCGGGAGCGGAGCTCGCTCCTCAGCGGAGACACTGAGGTCCCGAAGGCTGCTCGCACGGCCTCCCCCGCCCGCGGCACCTGGGGACCGTCCCGGACGGGCGCTGCGCCCAGAAGGCCAGAAATAGCGTCTGCAGCTTACAGGGGAGAGACCGGAAAGCAAACCACCTCAATAGAGACAGCGGCGAGAAAGAGCAAACGCTGTACTCACAGGCGGAGCCCGCCCACACCTTTCGGGCGCGGAAGCACAGTGCCCTCTGCTGGTGCGGCCATCTCGCCTTGTCTGGAGGGCACGCTTCCGGTCTCCAGGGTTACGCGAGACACAAGGGAAGTCTCGCGAAAGAGCTCTGTGGAACGCAGTTTTTCTAACCTGTAGTTCCTACACGGAGAGGTTTTAATTCTCCGAACTAATAGACAAGAAAGGAGCACCGCGAAAAGAAAAGAGCCAGCAACAGGATTGGGCCTGTAGGGCTGAGCGGAAGTCCTGCCCCTCGGCCCGGAAGGAAGTGAACGTCCGGGTGGCTACCCGAGCGCTTGCCGACGTGCGCGGTAGTGAAGCTCTCTTTGGAGCGTGTGGCTCTCGCTGTTAGTTCACAGGTGGCTGCATTCGCTGAGTCGCTGTCAACCTGAGACGGTGTGTAAGTCATGGTGAGGAGATCCGGGCGTCGCGGAGCCGCCAGGTGGGCAGCTGTGCAAGCTGGGGGAGGTCGCACCGCGGCAGACGAAAATGGAGACGATTTAGCAGGACCACCCTCGCCCGGGGACTCCAGCTACTACCAGGATGAGGTAGATGACTTTCATGAGGCGCGAGCTCGGGCAGCCTTGGCCAAGGGCTGGAGCGAAGTGGAGAGCGGGGGTGAGGAGGATGCCGAGGAGGAGGAGGAGGAGGTGCTGGCCCTAGAGGTTGACGATGAAGACGAAGACGGAGAGAGTGAGAGGGGGGAGGAGGAGGACGGTGATGACGATGATAACGACGGTGGCAGCTCCGTTCAGAGTGAGGCTGAGGCCTCTTGGGATCCCAGTTTGTCTTGGGGTCAAAGGAAAAAACTTTACTATGACACGGACTATGGCTCCAAATCCCGAAGCCGGCAGAGTCAGCAAGAAGCAGAGGAAGAGGAGAGGGAAGAAGAGGAGGAGGCACAGGTCATTCAGCGGCGACTAGCCCAAGCCCTGCAAGAGGATGATTTTGGAGTCGCCTGGGTGGAGTCCTTTGCAAAACCCGTGCCTCAGGCAGAGGAGGCAGAAACACGGGTCGTGAAGGATTTGGCTAAAGTTTCAGTAAAAGAAAAGTTAAAGATGCTGCGAAAAGAATCACCAGAGCTCTTGGAGCTCATAGAAGACCTAAAAGTCAAGTTAAGAGAAATGAAAGATGAGCTAGAGCCATTGTTACAGTTGGTGGAGCAAGGAATCATTCCATGTGGAAAAGGGAGCCAATACCTGAGGACCAAATATAACCTCTACTTGAATTATTGTTCCAACATCAGTTTTTATTTGATCCTGAAAGCTAGGAGAGTCCCCGCACATGGGCATCCTGTCATAGAGAGGCTTGTTTCCTACCGAAATTTTATCAACAAGCTTTCAGTTGTGGATCAGAAGCTGTCCTCTGAAATTCGACATCTGCTTACATTTAAGAATGGTGCTGTAAAAAAAGAATTGAACCCAAAAGCAAAACTCACCAAAGCCAAACCAAAGTCTGCTTCAAAGACTTCTGCTTCTGGGAATCTCACTAGTTATTCAGATTTTAATGAAGAACCTGCACTGAAATACTGTAAAGAAATAAAGGACAGGCAAAAGTTAAAGAGAAAGAAGGAAGAAGCTAGCGCTGAAGAACAGGCTCTTGAAGATCAGAATGCAAAGAGAGCCATTACCTATCAGATTGCTAAAAATAAGGGACTCACACCTAGGAGGAAAAAGATTGACCGCAATCCCAGAGTGAAACACAGGGAGAAGTTCAGAAGAGCCAAAATTCGCAGAAAAGGCCAGGTTCGTGAAGTTCGAAGAGAAGACCAGCGTTATAGTGGTGAATTATCGGGCATTCGTGCTGGAGTTAAAAAGAGCATTAAGCTTAAGTAAAATGTTTGCTTAGCTTGAAGTTTTCGACAATCATGTTAGATTAATAAATTTTTATTTTTAACTAAAGTGATTGTGTAAGTAATATATTAGTTAAGCTTTCAAGTTCATGCCAGGGAAGGTAGGGTAGGGAGCTTATTCTTTAATTGGTGGGCCCTTTAGTTGATATTAAAGTTATATAAACTGTAGGAGCAGTGTGAAGATGCTTGGGAAAGAGATAGTGCTGATGGTGTGAAACTTTGTTAAGTACTAGCCTCAGAAAGTTTTCCACTAAATTAATTGTGGAGTGTTAATGGAATTTAAGCACTTGTATAACTTTACATAAATAGACCATACCTTAGTCATCTTATCTGTAAGACAGTGTGTAGAAATAGTTCTGACATGTATTTAATTTGCCTAGCTACACTGCTTGGGAAGGATACCTACTAAAATTGAGGTAGATTTTGTGAAAGTATAGGAGTAAAGCTCAGGATTTAGCTCAGTGGCACCGTGCCTACTTTGCAGTAGCACTGTGCTACCTCACAAACACAAGGTCCTGAGTTCAATCCCCAGTAACAAAAAAAGTATAGGAATAGAGAGGAACTTTGATTATAAGTAGAAAAAGGAAAAATATGCCTTAATTACATGAATTGTGAATATTTTCTAATAGTCCATGTGATAAATAAGGTGAAAATTTCATTTCCCTTTCTGTGCTGGTGGTTTCCATTGGTTGCTGTTTGTACTCCTTTTACTTAATTTTTTTTAAATGTTAGTTTAAATGGCAAATTCAAAAGATAACAAAGTTGCATTTTCCTTGCAGTTATTCTGGTCCCTATAATGAGGGAAATATTGATACTTAATTTTAAAATATTCAGGGCTTTGCTAGGAAGAAAATGAGAAGACTGACAAAGGAAAGCACAGAAGTCAGCACTTATTCATTAAACATTGTGTAGTAACTTGGAGATGCAGTGATGGCCAGTGGTTACTGAACACTTGCCAGGTACTAATTGTACCTCTCTCAGTATCACAAAGAAGATGCTAAAGTTCTGGGAGGTTAACTTTCTAAGGGACACTTGCGATTTGAACCTAAACTATCATAATATGAGCATTTATTCTTTTCACCCTGTAGTACAGCTGCTTTCTCAAAGTACCAAATATGCCAAATTCTTTTTGGTTTTTTTTTTTTTCCTTAAAAGTAGGTTGGAAGTGAAAGAATTAAGTGTTCACTACTCCCCTGAATTATTTCCTTATTCCTCGAAACCCTATGTGGTAAATTCTGTTGTCCACATTTTGAAGATGAGGAAATTGTGGGAAAGAGAATGAACTTTCTCAAGGTCACCTGGCTATTAAATAAAAGGGAGAATCTCAACCGAGCCTTTCTGGCTTCAGAGTCCATTCACATACTTCTTTTTCTAATAAAGTAGAAAAAAATACAGATTTCAGCGTTAATTACCGGGGTATTTTTGAGTTAGTCTCTGAGTTGCATTTTTCTTTTACCCTTGAAAAGCTATAGAGGAAAGATTAAGAGCAGACGGGAGTTAGAGTACTTAAATTCCTAACTCAATCCCCAACAGTACCTGGGGCTTAAATTTCTTGATGTCTTTGTTCCTTGCTGTTTTTATCTAAAGCTTGAATAATAGCTGTGTCTTTTTGCAGGATTATTCTAAGGGCAAGGTGGGATAATATCTGTAAAGTATTTAGGACGTGTGTCGGGCTATCATCTAAGGAGTGCCAGCTTGTTGGGGAGGAAGAGCTTAGATACCTGTGACAGGTTAAGTGAAAATACAAAGTTAAGGGTTGAAAGTGTTTTATGTTATGTGTCAAACCCCTGAGATAGATTAAGATAGAATTGTGTTGAGAAATGTTTTAAATGAAAAAAATCTTCATTTAGGAAAGTGGAAAAAAAAGTCTGATATAGTGTCAGACACTTCACTATAAATACTCATTCTGGAATAGGTAGGATGTAGCTATTGCTGTCTTACAAATAAGACATGGATGGCTATTTCAGATGTAAGTTAATAGCAAAAGAAGTTGCTGGATGTAATATTCACATCTCCCAAAATTAGTTGGGTTTTTTTGTTTATTTTTGAGACAGGATCTCAATGTAGCCCAGGCTGGCCTCAAACTGGCAGTGATCCTCCTGCCTCAGCCTCCCGGGTGCTGGGATTACAGGAGTGTGCCACTACACCTCACAGCCAAAATTAATATTTATTTTAACAGACATTTAGAGAGCACACAAAAGTGCTGAGTACTGTTGGGATGCAGAGCATGAATAATAATTGTTAAGCAGTATAATGACCATTTTTCAAACGCTGAACTCTAGAGCTTCACAAATCAGATTTCCGGTAAGGTAAATAACTCCTATCAGGCATCAAGACCAAATAACCTATTTTATAACAGCATAGTAAAATAATGAACAGCACACCTGTAATCCCATTACTCAGAGGCTAAGACAGGAAGACCACTGAATTGGAGGCCAGCCTGGGGTACATAGTCAAGCAATAAAATATAGACAGCTATGGAAAATACGACTACAAGAAAACCTTACTGGTTAATGCCATTAACCGGTTGACTGGCTTCCTGGTAGCTGATTTCTCTAAACCACAAGTTTCTTAGCTGTACAAAATTGGAAGTTATTTTTTGTGATCCTAATAATTAGCTTAAATAACTGGCTTGATATGGAATATATTTGACATTGAAGGAATGCCTAGAATTGCTTATTTTGTCTTGCTGTACCTGAAAAACTTTTAGTCACTGAATTTTTTTTTTTTTTTTTTTTTTTTTTTTT
>NW_022900947.1:55395944-55400452 GCF_012274545.1 Fukomys damarensis
TTTTTTTTTTTTTTTTTTTTTTTTTACTGAAGATCGAACTCCCATCCTTGTGCTTGCAAGACAGGAGCCGGAACCACTGAACTAAATCCCCAGCCCTCTGAAAAACTTTTTAATTCATTTGTTAAAGTATATATGTTAACATTACAAAATAGTTCAGAAGAGAGGAAACTTACAAACTTTACATGTCAGGGATGAGTAGCATTGAATTGTATACAATCAAAACAATGGAGGATTTAACTGAAATTTTTAGATATGCATTTGTTTTAGGTATGTAAATATTGGATGATATATTTCTTGTTTCTTTTAGCTATTTCCAGCTGGTATTGGGAATTGACCCAGAGCCTTTGTTGTGATCTTTATTCCTAATACTTTTTATTTTTGAGACAGGTTTCATTACGTGTCATACAGGCTGGACTGGAGCATGCATTCCTCCTGCCTCAGCCTCTCAGGGTGCTGAGATTACAGGCTTGTACAACCATTCCCAATAACTTCAGCTATTCTTAAAAAAACAACCGAGCATAGTGATACACACCTATAATCCCAGCACTGAGGCCAGCCTGAACTGCATATTGAGACCCTGTCTCAAAATGAAAGAAAAACAATGATTTTACATTTTTTTCAAAGTGAAGCTTTACCCTGGGATTTAGCTCAGTGGCGCCGCTGCCTGCCTTCTTGCAAGCATAAGGACCTGAGTTTGACCCCTGGCACCCCCAAAAAAGTGAAGCTTTAAATGATAGTAAAATACCAATAATCAACATTTCTTAGGCTACAAAACAAAATCCTTGGCATTAGTAAAATACTCTTTCTTGAGAAAGACAATAGAGAAGCCAGGCATGGTTTACACAGACCTTTGATCCTAGCACTGTGGGAGGACGAGGCAGGAAGATCAAAAGTCAGAGGCCAACCTGAGCAATTTAGCAACTTGCAGATTCTGTACTTTTTAAAAGGGCTCCAGAGCCGGGGATTTAACTCAGTGGTTTGGGCACCTGCTTTGCAAGCACAAGAACCAGAGTTCTCTGCCCAGTACCAAAAAGGAGGGAGGCAGGGGCTCCATACAGAGGCCTTAGGTTCAGCTACCAGTACCTAAAAATTAAAAAAAATAATAATAATAGACAATATAGAGTAATGATTATGAACCAGTTTCACCCTTTGATCTGTGTACTTAACCTCTCTGTGCCATTTCCCCACGAAAAATATGATTGTTACAGCCATTGAAGTACTTTATATAACATTTAGGAAAGTACTGGGCAGACTAAGTGCTTGATGTTAGTTACTAGTAAGCCATTTTAATAAAAACCCCACTGCATTTTTTTTTTTTTTTTTTTTTGAGACAGGGTCTCACTATGTAGTTGTGACTGAACTGGAACTCACTGTGTAGCCCAGGCTGGATCCTCCTGCCTCAGCCTCCCAAGTGCTGGGATTATAGGCATGGGCCACCACGCCCAGCAAAACCCTACTACATTTGAATGAGTCCACTTCTTGGTTCTACCACAATTGTTCTTAAACTAGAATGTGGTTGCAGGATCCGAGTTCAATCCCAGATACCAAAGAAAAAGATACAAAGAACTTGGCCCCGGGGATTTAGCTCAGTGGCGTCACACCTGCATCACAAATGCAAGATCCTGAGTTTGATCCCCGGTACTCCTCCCCCACAAAAAGATACGAAGAACTCTATAAAATATAAGCTATGAGGCAGACTCTTGAATCTTGCTTCTCCACAAAATACCCAAGAAATACAACTTTGTTGTTAGATTTTCATAAAAATATAATATCAAACTATTAACCAAAATAGCACTTGAGTGTTTATTATAAAAGTTACATATCTACTTTACACTACTTGTAAGTACAGAAAGATGGAAAAATATATCCATATTCTACCACCCAAAGAAAGTTGTACGGGTGTCTTACCAAAACTAAGTATATTGCTTATAAATCTTAAAAGAGTATCTACAATAAGCATGACAGGTACAGAGATGAACAGGCTAAAAGAGCTATCATATTTGAGGCATTATATTGGGAAAAACACATTCCTGTATCTTTTAGCCAGGTGTGGTAGCACATGCCTGTGATATCTGTCCTGGGGGGCTGAGGCAGAGGGTCACAGGTTGAAGCCCATCCTGGGGAATTTGGCAAGACTTGAGTAAAAACAAAAAGGCTGGGGATGGAGCTCAGTGTGAAGGTCCTGGGTTGAGTTCCCAGGACTGCCAAAAAGAAAAGCACCCTGCATTATTAAAATAAGTTTAACACAAAGCCTTAAACTAGGTACCTTATTTTCAAATTACTTTTCCCGGGTACCACATAATGTCAGATAACTCAACTTTAGAATCGACAAAGCTGTGCTGTACTGTAATACTGACATTCTCAGGTGATGTTATTTCCAGTTTATGGCACTAAGCATCTTAATGAAAAATACATTATCACCCATGACTTTGGTCTCTAAGAAGCTCTGGCATGTGCTGTATTCTAAAACCTTGAGATCATCAAAGGGCATTTAAAAACCAAACATTGATAACTAAAACTGCAGATAAAGTTAAAAAGCATCTCCTCCACTTTGTGAGAAGATTAGCAGCACTTGTTTCTTAATTATAGTTCTTGGCCTCTTTCACTTTAAAAAAGTATAGGAAGATGCTCTCCTTTGTAAGGAACAACATTTTTAGGCTTGATTTATGATATTGGCTTCCTTAAATGTAATGGCTGAATCAGCTCTTTACATCATTAAAACTAAAGCAGAGCTGTGATTGTATTATTGGTTCAAAAGCTAAATTAGGCATGAAAAGCTAGCAACTTGGAGTACCATCTACCTTTAGAGGAACAGTTCACAAGTAGCCTTGCCTGTAAACTTTAAAGGATCCACATTTAAACTGTATTAATTATGCTACCATTTAATTAATGACAATAAAACATAAATAGAACTCTTCTTTAATAAAGAGGCACAAGCCAAGCCAGACATGGAACCCTAGCGACTTTAGAGGCTGAAGCAGGAAGATCTCAACTTCAAGGACAGTCTGAGCAATTTAGCAAGATCCTGTCTCAAAATTTAAAGATACTAAAGAACAGCTGGGGAGCTATCACTGGGAGCACTTTGCAAGCTTGAGGCCTTAAATTTGATCCTCAGCATTATGGGAGAGGTGGAGGGTGTCTCCCCTGGCCCATCAACGTCTCTATAACTACAGGTATGTTGACTTAACAAAAAAGCAAAAATCTGGCTTGTAGCCAACACGGCATTTTATACTTTGTTATCTTGGTGACTCCCTTGGGTGATTATTGGTCCTTCTCAAGAATAATTTTGTGAAGATTTTGCCCTCTTATCTTCTAACAGTGGAATAAGTACAGATTCTTCCCAAAGTCTTTAATGAAACATTGCAAAATGTCTTCATGATGGAACCTGATGAGAATGTGATCCTTACAGATTTCTGCACACAAACAAGAGAAGGATAGACATTAAAGCCAATATCTAGAATCTAGCTTTGCTCTTTATGGAATTGTACAGTTTGCATTCTTAAAAGGCAAGTAGCTTCTAATCAATTCACATCAAAAGATGAAACAAAAAAGTCTAACAGCTCCGTGATGCTAAAAGACAAAATGAAAAAGATTTTACCCCAACTCAGTTTTTCATTTAAGTTTGGCTGTTTTGACAAAATAAAATGTCGCTAGTAATATTTAGCCCTGTGTTAGCCCGTTTACTCGTCTAACTCTCACATCTCAGAATAAGTAACACACGAAGAGGATGAATCATTTACTCCAGTAGGCTGGGGTCACCAGGACAGGGAAAGGCCAGAAACCCTAAGAAGAATCCTAAATTGCTTGAATTTAGCTTCTTGTAAGCATTTCCTTTTTCTCAATGCTTCTTGTTTAAAAGACCTGTTGAAGGACTGTATCCCAACTCTCATGGTTAATTCTGGGGGTGATGTAAGAGTGTTTCACGGAGAATAACAACAGAAGGATGTACTTTTCCTTTAAGAGAAGATAAGGCTGAACAGAAAAGCTGGTGGGTAAGTGTTACACAACAGAGATTCATAACTATGAGTCGAAATGGATTCCATGCCAGAATTTGCAAAACGAGCACGGCGCTGAACAGCTAGGAATCCCAGGATAAAGAATAATGAGGAAAGCCGGGGATTAGCTCAGTGGTTTTGCTACCAGTCTTGCAAGAGCAAGGTCCCTAGTTCGATTCCCGGTCCCAAAAAGAATAAAGACAGGAACCAGGAAAACAGCCTTTCTTGGAGAAAGAAATGTTTACTTTGAGATTTCTGCTTCAGCAAGCATCGATTCCAACGCTGGAAGTGAAGCAACGGTGGCGGTTACAGGCAGAGAGCAGCACCGTGCAAGTGAGGACGCGGACCTACGGCGGGCCAAGGTGCACACTCAGCGGCAAGAGCCCAGAGCCTGGACAGCTGCACAGGGCGCGTCTCACGGGTCCGGCCAGAGACGGCCTCCGCCCGTCTCCGGGCCGGAGCTCGGGGCCCAGTGCGGCTCGGACACCGGCACCCTCGGTGCCGAGGCGGAGG
>NW_022900947.1:55401309-55468004 GCF_012274545.1 Fukomys damarensis
GCGGAGGTCGCCGGAGAGACAGTCTGACTTGCGGGACGAGCGCTGCACTCACACCGCCGACGGCGCCTGGCCTGGCGCTCCAGAGGAGGCGGACGGTGGTGCCTGCGCGAGTCCACCGGCTTTGCTCCCAGAGAAGCTGACTTTGCTTTTTCTGCCTCCTGATCCACCCAACCCCTAGGAGAAAATAGTGACTTTTGTTGAGTATTTCCTATGTGCATGTGCCGTGGTTATCATGGTTAATACGACCCTGCGAGCCAGGTACATCCCTGTTCAGATGAGGAAGCTGAAGATCAGAATAGTTGTGTAATTGTCTTCAGCAGCTGAAGATCAGAATAGTTACATGATTTGTCTTCAACAACAGCTTGAGAGAGGGAATGAAGTTGGCCCAGATTTCTTGTCTGCCAAGCCTGCACTCTTTAATGAAACCACGGAGGTCCAAAGCTGCGATGTTTTGTCGGGTTATGGTGGTGAGGATTCCCCGGTCCCAGCGCCGGTGGTTGTCCAGTGTTACTTCTCGGTTACTTACCTGAAAGTGGGCCAATTGACCATTTATTTGCTCAGACTGTGTAAGGCAGCAGGGTGAGTGCCGGGGACATTAACCACCAGTGGGAGTGTGTTGCACTCACATCAGAAATGAGTCGTTTTACATGGCCCGGAAAGGGAAGATCAGGATATACTCAACATTCACTACTTTTCATTTTCTAAGGAATTTGCTTTCTACTTTGCCCTTTAAGCATACTCTCTTTTATTCCTACCTAAAATTTTCTGTTTCCGTGTAATCTGCTTACTAACCACATCATGGTAGAATGAAGATATTCCTATCAGTTCTCTAACATTGGTGGTACAAGGTTTGATGTAAAAGAATTTTTCAAAATTTGGCCAGTGTCTGTTTTGGGGATTATCCGATTTTCGGTAGTAATTTATTTGATTCCTTACTTTTAGTCATTATTAACTTTATTTTTAAAAAAGTATTATTAAAAACTGGAGCAAAAGATTTAAAGATCAGGAGCAAACACGAGTTTCGTGAGTATCTCTTATGGTACTAGCAGGTGTATGGAGCAAACTGTTATGTTCTAGGATCTCAGTGGTGGGTTGATGTTCTAGTATTTCTTCATGATCCTTACTTCCGAAATACTTCATTGGTGTGTGAATGCTTAGAAAAATTACTGGGCGTGTACACATGTCCAACTTCTTTTTTTTTTCCATTAAGTTTTTTTTTTATTTTTTTATTTTTTGAGACAGGGTCTCACTATATAGTTGAGACTGACCTAGAACTCACTATGTAGCTCAGGCTGGTCTCGAACTCACAGCGATCCTCCTGCCTCAGCCTCCCAATTGCTGGGACCTTTAAGCTTATTGGTACATTTTAGGTATACAATACAGTTACATTCATCATTGGGATCTTGTACCCTTTTGTTTTTTGTTTTTGTTTTGTTTTGTTTTTTGAGACAGGGCCTCACTATGTAATTGAGACTGACTTGGAATTCACTATATAGCCCAGGCTGGTCTCGAACTCACTCACAGTGATCCTCCTGCCTCAGCCTCCCAAGTACTGGGCTTACAGGAGTGGGTGCGCCACCACACCCGGCTTGGGATCTTATACCTTTACATGATGTATCTTGGTTCTTATGTTTTCCCCATTCCTCTGCCCTTCCTTCACCCCTCCACCCTTCCCTATTTACAAAGACTTTTTTCCATTTTTCCCTTGTCTTGTATTTTTTCTTTTCCCTTTTCTCCTTTCCCCTACCCTTCCCACTTCCTCCCAACTTCTTCTTTTAAAGACCTGATATTTTATGTGACATTTTAAAAATTTGTCATTTAGGACCCAAACACATGTAAAAGGGGATAATTCTTTCAATATGAATGAAGATACTTCCTTGTTGCTCTGCAGAATCTGTGCAGTTTTATCTTAATCATGTACTTGGGTATCAGAACTTTGATTCTTGTTTGCTTTAAAAACTGGAGACAGCCAGGTGTGGTGGTGCACGCCTGTAATCCCAGCACTGGGGAGACTGAGTTGAGACCAGCCTGGGCTACACAGTGAGTTCCAGGTCAGTCTCACTACATAAGTGAGACCCTGTCTCAAAAACAAACAACAACAACAATAACAAAAAACTGGAGACAAGTCAGTTTGTGTGTGTGTGTGTGTGTGTGTGTGTGTGTGTGTGTGTGTGTGTGTGTTGTACCAGGAATCAAACTCAGGTCTTTGCACTTGTGAGGCAGGCACCAGAACCACTGAACTAAATCTCAGGCCCCCAGACAAATCAGTTTTTAAGTGTTCTTATTGTCCTTATTTTGTTTTGTACTGGAGATTGAGATCAGGGCCTTTGGTTGGAGCTATATTCCCAGTCTTTTGTTATTTTTTATTTTGACAAGGTCTCACTAAGTCACTAAGTTGTCCATGCTGAGCTCCAACTTGTGATCCTCCTGCCTCAACCTCTCAGAGTGCTGATATTACAAGCTTATGCGCCAGGCTTGGCTAAAATTTATTTTATTTACCAGGACCATGTTGAGCTCCAGCTGAACACCAAATGAATATTACAGTGCCTGACATCTGCCTCCTCCATGTCCAGTTTGTTGGGAGGACGCATGTGTCAAGACTGTGTAATAGAATACCTTTGAAAGACTGTGTTAAAATAGCATTCTCTTTATTTTAAAAATAGTGGCTGTACTTAGATTTCATTTTGTTTTGTTTTGTTTTTTGAGACAGGGTCTTGCTAGGTGGTTCAGACTGACCTTGAACTCTGTGTAGCCCAGGCTGGTCTGGAAATTGCAACAATCCTCCTGCCTCAGTTTTGGAATTCTAGGTGTGCCCCACCACACCCAGCCCTGTGCTTAGATTTTTTTTTTTTAATTAACTTTCACATTTGAGTTCAGATCTCTGGTTTTAATGACAGTGCCAAAGAGTAGTAAAAAAATGTATGCAAACAAGAGGTAGCCTAGACTTTTTGTCATGGCTATGTATGAGTGCCGTGTATGAATCTTGTAAGGTACAATGTCTGTACAACTGGCGTGCTGCAGCATGCTGTGGAAGAAGACCTGAAGTGGCCTTGTTGGGTCATCTCTGATCTGTTTTTATGCTTCGTTTAAATCTCGTATTCTGTCCTGTACCTTTACAATATGACTGTTTAAAAATTACAATTGGAAACTAAAAACTTAGAAATAGGAAGTTGAGTATCTGTATGCACATATCTTTATACGTTTATTTTAATTTATCCTTAGTGAATATTACTATGGTCCCATTCTCCCCTTCTAATTTTTTAATTGCTTAGCTGTCATCTAAAAGTTATACCTAAAAAAAATTACACGTAGTTATGAGTTGATATGAATTATTTCATCTATTACATACTTTTTTAAATTTTGAAAAAACAAAAGTTCTTTACTTTCTTTTGTAAATACAGAGTCTTGTGCCTAAGCTGAGGATTGTAGGAGCAGGGGTCAAGCCAAAAAGGTGTTTTTGTTTTTTGGGGTACCAGGGATCCAACTCAGGATATTGTGCTTGTGAGTCAGGCGGTGACATGACTGAGCTAAATCCCGGCCCCTGTTTTTTCTTGTTTTGTTTTGCTTTTGAGATAGGGTCTCACTATGTAGCCCAGGCTGGCCTCAGACTCCTGGTGATCCTCTTACCTCTGCCTCCCAAGTGCTGGGATTACAGACATGGAAGACCAGTCAGGCTATAAGAATTAGTAGCAGCTACTACTTGTGTAGGACTTACTATATGCCACAAATTTTGTGACATGCATTGACCTATTAGATCCTCACAACAACTGTATGGGGCAGGTAAAGGGGTGTGTGTGTGTGTGTGTGACTTTTTGTTGTTTGGTTTTGAAATAGGGTCTTGCTGTGTATTCCAGGATGGCCTTGAGTTTACTGTGTACCTCAGGCTATCCTTGAACTCCCAGCGATGCTCCTGACTCAGCCTCTGGTGTGCTGGGATTTTAGGTGTGCATCACCATGCCCAGCTGAAGTGACTTTTTAAGAGATGACTTCTTGGCTTGTCAAGCGCAGATCAATGCCCATTTCCAATATTCTGATAGATTAATCTGTTAGCTCTCAATTCTCTCCTCTGTTAATAAAGCAGAGACATTTTCATTTTCAGATCCATTGAATACTGTTGTCAAATAGCAGCCTTGCTCTTCCTTTGACTGCCTCTGCTTTTCATTCTTTAGAGGCGGTGTTTTCTCTTTCCTTGCTTGCCATTTTAGATTCATTCTAGATACTAGCCCATCCTAGATTGTATTTCATGCGTAACAAAAGCTGTGCTGTAGTTCTGTAACCCAAACAATTACCAATAAAGGATTCATTATTCAGATAACAGTAGAAGATAGTAATAGTACTAGCGGCTCCTGTTTGTGGAATATTTGTATGTGCCATACAAAGAGCTAAAAGGTTCACATGTATTAGTGTTTACAGTTTTGTCGACAGAGAATGAATTCATAACCCTGAATAGACTGCTCCAAAGAGGGGAGGGGCACGTGTGTATGATGGTACTGAGGTTTGAACCTGGGCCTTCTCACTGAGCTGCATCTCCACTCTTCTTTCATGCTTATTTTGGGACTGGGTCTTGCTAAATTTCCCTGGCTGAGCACAAACCTGCAACCCTCCCAGAATGCTAGGGTTACATGTGTATGCTACCATGTTTGGCTGAAAGCGTTTTCTAACTGAATTCAGTGCAAATTTAATCTGTCCCAAAGTTAACAGTCTTTATTCCACTTAGTAAAACTGTGTTTTATTGCAAAATATTATCAGTGCATTTGTTTTAATGCCTCTGCAGGGAGCGGGGTATAGAGATGGCTACTTTTTTTTGAAGCAAAACATTTGTTGGAACATTTTAAATACATATTATAGCATTCATCTTAGGGAATTTGTACCTGTACATAATATCTTGCTTCTCTTTTCCCATTCCCCTCATCTCCCTTCAGCCCCTCTTCTCCTGCTTTTTACAAAAGCTTTGTTTCCATTTTTTCCTTCTGTTTTCTTTTTGTTTCCTTGTTAGGGATGTTATGCACCATCATTTCTTTTGTGAAGTCTTGAATTCTGAACTATCTAACTGCAGAGTTTCAGGTCGGGCTCCATCCCCGGGCTGGGAAATTGAGACAATCTCAATGCCAAGAGAGTTAGGTTCCCTGTTTCCTGCAGTTACATCATGTGCATTTTTTGTTTATATTTTTGAAGCACACGTTTTTGTGTATGATACCGAGGAATGAACCCAGGGCCTTCATACTGAGCCATATCCTCGCTCTATTCTTTATTTTTTTGAGGCAGGGCCTCACTAAGTCACTAAATTGCACAGACTGTCCTGAAATTGCTATCCTCCTGCTTCCATCTCCCAGAGTGCAGCGGGGTGGCTACAGGTGTGTGCCACTGCACTCTGCAGAGCCTGTTTTCTCAGTCACCTAAGGTTTTCTCAGCAAGACCCTGAAGAAACCAGCTGGGTGGAGGGCAGTAAAAGAGATAAAGGGGTCAAAGAAAGGAACTTTGAGGACAAAAATACAAATGTTGGCCTCAGAATATAATCAATCATGTATTGTTTTGGGTTTGTTTCCTTATTTGTCTAACTTTTCACAGAAATCTGCCTATTAGAGGCAAGAGAACCTACGAGAATATATTTTTCTAGTATAGATTATAGGTAGTGAAAAGGTAGCTAGAAGGATGATCCTGAAACTGTGGCAGAATTAACTGAATAAAATAATGCTCTTTTTTTTTGTTAGTTAATACTTTTTAAAATTCCTTAAAGAGTTGATTAAAAGATGGGCTGCCCCTGCATCATTGTGTGGCCAACATAAATAGGTAAAATCTCATTTTACTGAACTTTGTAGAGGACTCACAACTGTTATATTTCAAACCTTGTTAGTTTTGAAACTTCTCACTACAATGCCAAGTGGCTTATGTATAATCTTTAAATGTTCTTTTGGGAAATCGATAGTGCACCATGATCATTAAAAGATTTTGCTTTGAAATTATATGAGGGGCTAGGGTGTACCTCAGTAATAGAGCATGTGCTTAAGTGTTTTAGAGGCCCTGGGTTCAATTCCCAGCAGAATGGGGGAGAGGCAAGAAGGAAGGAAATTATGTGGAAAAATATAGTGGTTTTTTTGGGGCGGGGAGGTTGAGACAGGGTCTCACTATGTAGTTGAGCCTGACCTGGAATTCACTATGTAGCCCAGGCTGGTCTCAAACTCACAGCGATCCTCCTGCCTCAGCCTCCCGAGTGCTGGGATTACAGGCGTGCGCCACCATGCCCGGCTTATAGAGTTAAAAAGCAGAACAAATACGAATGTGACTGTAGCCTGTACTGTAGCTGTGTTTGAGTGATTGTAGATAGATGGATGAACTTCCTGAAACTTTCCAGGGCTGCTGCCCAAGACACATGGCAGAGCCTGGAGACAAGACACTCAGCATGTGTTAGGTAGTGGGGCAGAGATGGGCAAGTGTGCAAGAATGGTGTGGGAGCTTTGTAAAGTGTGAAAGGGGAGTGTGACAGGGCAAGAGAGCAAGAGGCAGGTGGAAAGCAAAAGCTGGCTTGGTGTGCTGCCTTTCAGAGTGTGGTTCTTCTAACTTTTATACTCTGGTTAGGGACTCTCCACAGACCCTGATCTACTTCTGCTGTCTTTTTATGAACTTAGGAAATCTAGTCATCTAGTGTGAATGCTTAAAAATGTCTGGCCCATCTCTGTTTTTCCTGCAGAACTTAGGAAATAGCATGTATCTTTTAGGTTTCTGTGTGTCTTCCTTGTAAACGTTCAGCCTCACCAAGTGTGTTTCATGTAACAGCAGTTTGGGATTCCCTCCACCCCCTCCAAAGCAAAAGTGCTGGTTGTAATGATCAGTTCCTGGCATTTATCTACTGCTTTCTTTACACCAAGTCCCATGCTAAGCATTTTACTTACTGAACTACTTAATATTATCTCCATTTTGGCACTGAAGAAATGCACACAGAAACGATTTAGCAAGGTTGCTCACTTCCAAGTGGTGAACCTAGGATTCACTGTGCGTGTTCTGCCTCCGGGGTGGGCACATGCCCTGTCATGCTCCTCAGTCCCCTCCCAGGATTGGAAGCAAGCCTCAGATTGGAGCTTCCTTTTTAGGCAACAACTGTCTAGTTCCTTATTCTACTCATTACAGCCCTATTTGATAAAACTTAATGAAATTCACAAGGCACCAGTGTGGCAGAAAATACAATGTATATAACAACATACTTTTGCGACAGGGACTTAGGACTCCTTAAACACTTGTAGTGACTCCTTGTCCCTTGCTTCTTCCCGCTGCCTCCCTAGTGGTAGTCATATGAACATGCCTTCCGTGTGCTAAATAAATCTCTTATGTACACAGGAAGAAGCTAATGTGTGAATGACTTGTTTGAGGCAAATGTAGTTTGGTTTTACAGACTTGGAGATTTTTCAAGGTCAATTTGGAATAAGAGAATGGAAAAATATCACTGCAAAAATATAGACAGCTTCAGAGTTATATATTTGTACTAGTGAGTATCTATTGAGAATATGGTATTTGGTAGGTACTATTTTGAGCAGTTGTGATGTATAAATTAAGTGCAGAACAGGCAAATTTTCCTCCCTGGGAGGCTGTGCTCCTTGTGAAGCTAGTGATTTAGTTTCATTTTACATGGAGTATATCAAGGTAGAGTCACCTGCTAAGTTATTGGCAGCCTTACGTCTGTAAATCATTATTCGCTGCCACTGAGCCGTGAAATAGTTTTGCTTACCCTTCAATGTAGAAGGTGTTCCACCCTTACTCGGCTTGATTTTAACAAATGGAGAGATGATGTGATATAATACTCTGGTGGTGTTTGTTTCTAAGACAATAATGATAACACTACTTCTCAGTTGCCATCATTTCATAGTTACTTATTGTCTTCCTTTGTCAGTAAAGTGACCCTGATCCTACCTGGTGTCTAATCCTCAGATGAAGGGTCTCAGCATAGAGGCAGACACTGGGTGTCTGTTCTGGGAAAGCAGAAGGTGGAGGTGGAGGAATGGTAGGTGGAGCGCATGAGAGGACCCTGGGCTAGGCTTCCACAGCGTCAGTGGGATGAGTTGTCGCAGTAACAATGACAAATAAAATGGGGAAATAAGATCTCTTAAATTGTGAAGTCATGATCCAGGAATCCTCAGGAAACAGAACTTTGTAAACTTTACAAATTGATTTAGTTGTAGAAGTTCACAAATTATAAGACATACCACAATGTACAGAATAGGAACTGGGTAATAAAGGGGAAAAAAACTATAAAAGAAATAATGGACATGACCTCTTTCCTTCAAACCTGTTAAAATAAATTGGTATACCTGCAAAAACAAAATCAAACAAAACCTGTTTCTGAAAAGTATATAAATAATACTATTCTATAAATTAAAATATATTAAAATAAAAATATATAAGACTATAATTATATTATAAAAACATATCAGAGTAAAAAAATAGAAATGAATGACCACCAACAGGAAAATGAATCAGAAACTTGTTTATAGACATATAGTGGAACATAACTTTATAGTACCACCACCAAAAAGATAAACTACGGCCAAACACTATGTAGAGTGTGGATGATCCTAGAAATTGCAGTATCAAGTGAAAGGTTATAACCTTTCATGAGACCCTTTATGTAAATTTCAGGAAAAAAACTGAAGCTAAATATGTTGCCTAGGGCTGGACGTGGTGGCACATACCTGTAATCCCAGCATTCGGGAGGCTGAGGCAGGACGATTGCTGTGAGTTCGAGACCAGCCTGGGCTACATAGTGAGTTCCAGGTCAGTCTCAACTACATAGTGAGACCCTGTATCAAAAAAAAAAAAAAAATGTTGCTTAGGAACCCATACATTTGTAATAATATTTTAAAAACAAGATACTGACTTGCGAAGATTCAGAAGAGATCATCTTAAAAGAGAAGGCAGGAATTCAGAAAAGAAGGTGCCCATAAATCCTTGCAAGCTATTGGTTTCCAATCAGGCAATAGTTTCATGGATATTGGTTAATATAATAAACAATTATTTAAAGAAGTAAAACTATACATGGAGTTTGCTCTTCAGAGAAAGTCCTGTTTCTGGATGTATCAAGTGTCCTTATGTTGAAGTCCAACTGAGGAAGTCAATGTAGGGGGAACTCTGTGAGATGATTTTTCCAACTCTCTTTCCACCGTGGTGGAAACCAATGACATTGACCTTCACAGTACTTGAAAAGAATGTTGTTTGCTCCTTACCAGCACATAATAGGAAAAATCCATGATGGATTCACAGTTTCTGAGAAAACTCTCACTTAATGAGAAACCTGAACTAAATGGCAGATATGAAGCAGTAGGGTGTACATTACCAAAAAAAGTACCACTTCAAATGTTAATGAGTTGAACTCATGTTTAAGAAATTTCATGAGGACCTTACCTGTATTGCTTTGTTATGTTCTTTTTCTTTTCTGTACTTTGGGGAAAAGAACTGAGATGGAGTGTTGAAGTTGCACGTAGAAAACATGGGCTTTGGGGGAAACTAGTAGCAACAAATCTGCCGCTGGCTATTTGTGTGGCCCTAGCAGTTGCTTGGCTGGACTTTGTTTGTGAGGATTTGATGTGGTATTTGTAAAGCACCTAACAGAGAATAGAAATTAATTAGTGTGTGCTACCTAGCGTAATTTTCCACACTGTGTACCCAGGGCATTAGGCTAGATAAGTCGGTATACTTTAAGAGGAATGTAACTTCTGACTGTGAAAAGCAAATTTTGTTTGCTGTGATGCAATCAGTCATAATGTAGAAATGTGTGCAGTATAAGATGGAATGTAGCACATGGTATTTATGTACTTTTATAGAATTTATGAACATGTTCATAGTATTTTTGGAACCTTTGTCTTGGGTTTGAACTTCATAGAGACCTGCAAATTTTGTTTCAAAGCCACAGACTGTGTTCTTCCTCTTTACAGTCATAGTGCAAATAGAGTATGTGCCATTTCTGGCCCGTGGGCTCAAAAGAGAAAACAATCCAATACAGTTTCTAACTAGCATGTGTATGTAGAAAGAAGTCAGGGCTTCGCCTTTGTATGCAAAACTAGCATGTTAGGATGTTAGTAAAGACCCAAATGTAAAAGCAGAACTAAGCAACATTTAGAGTTGCTATATTAGCTGTCTACAAATAGTGCTGTTTTCATAGTAAATTCATGGCATTTATGCACACTGAGTACCTGTTTGTACTGAAGTATCCATGCTGTTCACTGAAGAACAGGAATAACTCCTAGATGGTGGAAGCACAGGTTTCCTTGCTATTCATGGTTCTGGTTTCTGAACCGACTACCGATGTCACTGCAGACTGACGCATATGGGAAACTAAAGAACGACTGGGTTTTTCTCTCCTTGCCAAAAGCTTTGGTTGCTTTTAGATTTCCTGCCTGTGGCCTGTTTCTGGAGAGAAGGCTGGGAAGAGTCTTTGTAAGGAATGTTATTGCAAGTGTTGCACCTTGAGTCTAGATGTCTCCGCAGCGCCTTCTGCAGTCATAGGTGGGGATTTTTGGATGTGGCTGGATTAAGGTTGTAATGCAGGGATTAAGTGTGTGGTGCTGGGATTAAGAGTGCTTGATTACTAAATTAGTCCACTGATTGGTTTGGTGTAGCTCTGGGTGTGATTAATGGGAATTCCGGAACTGAGCATGGTTGACACCATCCAAAAGGCAGTTAGCTTAGAAGGGATAAGGACTGCTGCTGATTCACTACTTTGTTTCATTCTGCCTGCCCCAAGCTGTTTCTCCTCTCCATGCCCCTCTGCCAAGCCACCCTGCCTTGGAGCCAGCTGACTGTGGACTGAAACTGCTACAAACTATGAGCCGAGATAAGCTTTCTTCCTCTAACTTTGGGTGTCAGGCATTTGTCTTATCAACAAGAAGAGTGACCAATAAACCAAGTGTATGATTTAATACCCTAAATGGCCCTGTTGTGCTGAGATGTTATAATTGACTCATCTCCTATTCAGGCTTAGTAAATGCTAGCTGGTTGGTGAAAAGACTGTTTGGGATGAGTCTGAATTCGGGTACAGAGTCAGCAAGTGCTGATTGGCTGGGGAGGAGATCCACATGGCTTATGATCAGCCTGAATTCAGCTATAATAGTCTGTTACCCATGGTTTCACTTTCCGTGGCTTTATTTACGTGGGTCAGCTGAAGACCGAATTGTTAAATGGGAATCTCCTGAAGTAAGGAATTCAGAAGTTTTAAATTGCATGCCCCTCTTGATGAAGTCTCACACTTTCCTGTTCCAGCCTCCTCCAGTCGCAAGCTCTCTCCAGGGTACCACATGGTAGGTGCACCTTCTTGTTACCAGGCCAGTGGTCTTAGTGTTATGGCAGTCACATTCAAGTGACCTTAAGTCACAGCCAAACACCCACCATGCCTCCATTCCTCACTTTACAGGCGCTGTCACCCATGGCACCACAGGGAGAAGTGTAAGCTCTGCAATGAGATGTTTTAGAGACCACGCAACTTTTATTAGATAGTAGGTTGTGGACAGTTCTGTTTTTATTGTTATTTTCTTACTGTTTCTGTTTACAAATTAAACCATATCTAAATAAAAAAGTAAAAATAAATTAAACCATATCTTAGACACTTAAGTACAGCATGGGAAAAAGCATATCTAGGGTTCGTTTGGAATTATCTTTGGTTTCAGGCACCCACTGGGAATCTGGGAACATATCCCCTGTAAATAAACAGTGGGGCTACTGCACTAGAACCCAGGCAGTCCGAGTGTGTGCAAATTAGTCCATGCATCCATTGCTCTGTGTTTTAATATGTGTATATCGGTGACCTGCAGTCCGGATGTCACAAGTACAGTTAGCCAGGACTGTTTGAAGCTGTGGTTCCAGGAATTATATTCAGTGTAATTTAAAGGTTTTAATGACTACTTACTGTGTTTGGCAGTATTGCACGACATAAAGTGAAACTGTAAACCACATTCCTTATGCTTTAGTGAATAAGGTGGATATATGTGTTTGTCTAGAAAGGAACTGAACTGTGATCAAGTGTGAACATGTTAGGATTGGTGTTCCATATTGGGATGTGTAAACTCTTCAGGAAGGTCGTCCTGTCTTACATACTCCTGTACCCAGTGCTGAATCACCACCTTGCGTTAGGAGCATCTGCCAGTGGGTATTTGCTGAATGAATGAATGGTACTAGGTCTGTATGTAGGATAATGTTGCGAGAAAATGCGATTGAAATAAATAAACCAAGAGTTGCTGATTTTCTCCGATTGTATACCAGCATATGTACACAGTCTCTGGCTTATGATTTTTCCAACTTGACAATGGTATGGAAGCCATACACATGCAGCAGAAACTGTACTTTGAATTTTAAGTTTCCTTTTCAGCCTGGTGATAAGCAGTGTTATACTCTTGAAATGCTGGGCAGTGGCAGTGAGCCCCGGCCCTAGTTAGGCCTACAGTAACCAGAGTAAGTGGCCAGCACTCTGCAGGAGTGCTTTCTTGATTTAGGGTAAGGTCGCACCCAAACAAATGCATCATAAGTTGAAAGTATCCTTAAGTGCATAATTCACATGGGTTGGGGAGCCATGGTTCAGTCCCCAGCAACCCCCCGCCAAAGCATTTAATACTAAGTGTGGCAGTGCACACCTGTAATCCCAAACCCGGGGGTGGAGGTGGGCTGAGGCAGGGGATTGCAAGTTTGAGTTTAGACTAGGTGATTTAACAATTTAAGAAGATGTTGTCTCAAAATTTAGAGAAAAAAGCTGGAAATGTAACTCAGCAAGAAGGCCCTGGGTTCAGTCTCCAGTATCACACAAACATGCACAAAAAAGTCATTTAAAACCCTAACCCACCACATGGCTTAGCAGTGTCAGTTAAGCTGTATCGTCATGGTGTGGGCACCTCCAGAAAGTTACTGCACAGCATAAAGTTAGCTCAAGAAAAGATCAGAATTCAGGATGTTAAGTATAGTTCCACCCAAATGCACCTCACTTTTGCATCATTGGTCTGTGCATTCTTACATTGTGTCAGTTCACCATTGTAGTGGTAGAAAAATGCCTGTTTCACCACAGAATTTGATTCTTAGCATTTCTTCTTGTAGTGCAATCTCAAATTATAATGAAGCCGTTAGGAAACGTTTCCTCCCAAGTGAGTGGTAGGATTATAGGCATATGCCACGATGCCCAGATAGTTTCCAGTTTTAGATACATTAGAAGACCCCTCTGATAAGAATTCCTAGACTAGAATAAAAAGTCTTAGACTATATTCCTTGAAGTTATGTTTCTTTGTAAAACTGGAATGCTTAAATAGAAAAAACAAGTTTTATTTCAGTTGTATAAAACATTTTTTAAAACTCCTTAGCATTCCTCTTGTCATGTATGTACTTCAACAAGTACCAACTCCTTGGCTACCAAGGTACTGTATTAGTACCCCGATAGATAATGTAGATGTGTGTATATGTATGCATACATACTTATGTGTTGATTTAACAGTGTGGTAATGTCTCTTTAGACATTCTAGGATGGGAAGATTTTTAAATATAACATGGCTTATCTTCTTTTTGAGACAAGGTCTCACTATGTAGTTCAAGCTGGCCTTGAACTTGTAGTGATGGTCCAGTCTCAGCCTCCCAAGTGCTGGGGTCACAAGTATACACTTCCACAATGTTTCTTCTTAGAAACATTTCTGATTGCAGAAACTTGGTAACTATAACAATATTAAAAAGGGAAAAGATCACAATCAGGAAAGGATTTCACTTTTTTAGCCTAAAGGTTTTTTGTCTTACTCTGCCCAGTCTTAAAAAAAAAGCTCTTTCTACCTCAGAAAAGGAAATTATAAATGCTTGAGAATAAGATACTTAAATTATAACCTGCAGTAGCTTTTCTTAAAATACCTCCTTTAGTGTAGTAAAGAATTTTAATAGCTGTGTCTAAGAGGACAAAAGAGGTGCATTATGTGCCTAGTAAGTTAATCTAATTGCCCCTCTCACCATCTTTTCTGCAGTGTTCCCCATTATTAACAGTCCTCTTATTACTCAGCCCTGTATCCCATAGTGAGGGGAATGGATGAGGACGTGTGCATTGTGTTATGTCTGCTCACAGTTTGACTAGCATGGTCTGGAAGTGGGTTGTGCAGAAGAGAGGGAGCAGCCTCACTGCTCTCCCACACCAGCAGCATCTGTGGAGCATCCTGGGAGACTGGTCACGGGGCCTGGGTCCTCAGTCCGGCTCATTAGTCAGCCATTTTGGTCAACACCCTGCTTGCTGAGCACAGCCAATCCTGTTGGAACTCAGCATCCTGGCTCATCGGAGCAGAGCCTGGAAGTGATTTCTCCAGTCTCGGATTTTTTTTTTAAAGCTAATTGAAAATACAGGTTTATTTTTCATTCATTTTCCCCCCCTTTGGTGTTTTTTTTTTTTTTTCCTGCATGAAAAAAGAGGATTTTTTTACTTATTCATGCTGAGGCCAGTTTTTTAAAGCCAGCTAAGGCAGCGTCGGCTGTGCTGGACTGAAAGCTCTGCTGAGAGAAAGGGTAGGGAAGGGAAGGTAGAGGAAGAGGACATTGGGAGAAGACCATCATCTTGTTTTGCTGCATGGTAGGAACTGTCAGTGAGGAAAGATAGTGTAGAATTGTCTCTCTTGAGAACTTGCATCCATAAAGTGTTTTGCTTTGTGGTGTATTTAAACCTCCCCACCCTTTTTCCTGAAAGCTTTGTTTCAGAGCTTCAGAAATTTTTGGAATTTATTTATTTATTTATTTATTTTGGGGTGTGTGTGAGTGAGTGAGGAAATCTTATTTTGTGTGTGTGTGTGTGTGTGTGTGTGTGTGTGTGTGTGTGTGTGTTGTGGTCCCAGCTGAGTCATCATGTCTGCTCTGACGCCTCCCACCGATATGCCAACCCCCACCACTGACAAGATCACACAGGCTGCCATGGAGACCATCTACCTTTGCAAATTCCGAGTGTCAATGGATGGAGAATGGCTCTGTCTGCGAGAGCTGGATGACATCTCACTCACACCTGACCCAGAGCCTACCCACGAAGGTATGGTCAGATTCTGTCCACCAGTATCTTGCCAGCGTCCTCCTTGCAGTGGGGCGGGGAGGATCAGGGAGAGACAGGAGGAACGTACTCACTGAATTGTTAATAATCTTGGAAACCTTTCATCCTTACTTGCCCCTGTACACCACCCACCCCTGCCTGGCTTACTGGCAAAAATATTTCTCCCACCTTGTGAGGTCTCCTTTCAAAAGAAGCTTGTGCTAGTTTAGAGTTCTTTGTCTTTAAGCTGCCAAAGAGAACATTTAAGATCACCTCCCATCTGATCCTATGGATAATGTAAAGCTTATTAACTTGATATATTAAAACATCAGAGAAATTATAGTGATTCTTAACAGTAAGACAACATGACTAAGTTTAGAGGTGTTCATGATAAATACATTAGAAATACTAAAGGGTATATTTCTAAGTAAGGGTATCAGGATATATTGTTAAATTACCAAATGTTGTTTTCCTTTTACAAAGGAAATAGTTGATAGAATATTTTCTTTTAATAATGTGGGTTAAATTAGATGAGAAAGCACTTTTATATTCATCATTATTAAATGAGAATGGATACTTAATAAAAAGCATAGTGTCTTGAAAAGGTTTTAACCTTTGATTAATATATGGTAATCTCTATACATGGAATCTTTGGGGCCTTTGCTCTTTTAAATTATTTGTGCTAATTATTACAACTCATTTGCAGTTTCCACTGTCAGTGTCTTAAAGCCTTTGTTGTCTCTTTACTTTCTCCCAGAACCATCCCTAAATTGTACAGGGCTTTTTAGCACCTTCCTACAATTCTCTTCATGCCAAGCTGCAAATGGTTTTGTTTTTAAAGCAATAGTTTTCTCACCTTCGTTTGTTCTCTACCCTTAAAATGATAAATGTTAAAATGCCTGCTTGTAAGGAAAAATTCTTTATAAATATCTGCCTGGCAGTTAGGCATATCTGCCAGACCGAGAGGGCCAGAAGGTGAGTCACACATAATCGGTACAATTTGGGAAATGATTCCCTGCTCTTGACCTTGTGTACAGTCGTATCATGACTCAGACTTCATCCGTCGTATTTGGTAAGGATTTATCTCCCCACTCAAAGTAGCCTTGAGAAAAATTTAGAAGATGGTTAACATCCCAGAACACACACACACACACCATGTTTAAGTAGTTTGTGAGACCTTTTGAGTCTTCTAACAATAGCTGGGGTTTGTCTGTTGAACAGCTTTCTTCGGCTATGTTTCAGAACATGTGCAAGGGTTAGAAGGTATCAGCTGAAATTTCATACGATGACAGTTGTTTGGGAAAAAAATCCCAGTGCGTTTTGAAAGTTGTGAAATATGAAATATTTCCTCAATTATAAAATCTAGTTTCTCAATGTGTCAAAAATAATTTTTCAACAATTTTAATACTTTAACATATGTTTGTCCTATGGGTAAGCAGAAGTCTGTTTGCTGTTTGAATTCATTAAGAAATGTTCATATGAACACAGCAATATGTACGGAAGCTGCAAACTTAAGCTATAAATGGCACATTCTTTGATAAGGAGTTTAGGCAAATCAGTTCCCAAGTCCAGTACTTTAATCAGCTATAGCGAATATGTAAGAAAAGAGATGCTGGCAGTCAGTTGGGAGATTTTACCTTTAAATCGACAAAAGAATCAGTTATTTTAAATAATTAGAAATGAAGATAATGGAACAAGGTGGAAGGCCATGAAAGTATATGTAAGTATAATGATCTAGGAGACCAGGTGATACTTTATGAAAGTTTTATTTCTTTACTCCACCGAGTAAATCATTTGGGCCCCCCAAAATTATCTGCTTTAATGTTTTATGTTTGTTTGGCTTTGGTTTTTTTGAGACAGGGCCTCACTATGTAGTTCAGGCTGGCCTTGAACTCACTGTGTGGTCCAAGCTGGGCTGGAACATACCGCGATCCTCCTGCCTCAGCTTCAAAAGCACTGGTACTACAGGAGGGCATCACTACACCCAGCTGCCACCACCCAAAAGTGCAGGAGACCATTTATTTTGGTGGAAAAGAAAAAGATGTATTCTATTTTCTCCAATCTCTATCTCACCATATTCAGAAGTACAAGGGCTTTTGTATTAAGGAAGACAGGAGAGAAATATCTTGAGACAAAAACCAAGGAAATTCCCCAGCAGCCTTCTCCTTCCCAGCTGCTGCATGTATGGTTTCAGTTACATCCTATGGGGGCTATTTCTGACAGAGGTGTTGCTTTCATGTCCATTTATCTAAGCTGAGGAGAGGATACTGTCAGCTGAGGAAGTTGGCCAAGTAGCCTATCTCTAAAAGGAAAAAGTCCTAATTTTTAAAGTCTGTTTGACCAACTGGTTACATTATCACCATTGACTGCTGTAGATTTAATTGAGCACTAAGCATTTACATGGTGAGCAGTGATTACATCATTCTCGCCTTACTGAGAGGGAGCTGCTGGTCCCTGAACACAGGCGGAGCCAGACTCCTTTCTGGGTGATTCCCAGACAGAAAGACTCCCGCCACACAGATCCTGTGTGGAGCCCCCTGACTCCACAAAAGAAAGTGGACAGTATCCCTCATAAGGTGATGTGACCTCAGCACAGAAGCTTGTGGTCCGCAGATTGTGCTGTGTGGAGTAGCACTTGCACAGGTCACCGCGCGTCCACGCAGGCAGGCCTGTCTGGGCTCTGCCACCCTGGCCTGGAATGGATGGGTGTGCACACACTTGCCTCTGTCTCTGTGCCATCAGCAGTCAGTGAGGTGATCACTCTCCTGTTTTTATAAAACCAGGAGCAGATCTGAAACATCATTGAGTGTAGGTGGTTTTCCTGAAAAGACAAGGGCTGAGGATAGAAACCATAGGACAGGAGAGGGAAGGATCAGGAGAGGCTTCCTGGAAGAGATTTGAGCCACATCCAGCCAGGCATGGAGCTGGCCAGTAAGACGCACCAGGAAACAGCAGGCAGTGAGATGAGGAGCATAGTGGCTGCGGAGCTGCACCCCGGGATGTGAGGCTGAAAGATAAGCAGGGGCTGACCAAGAAGCCATTGGTGTTTTATGTCCAAGTGACATGAGCTAAGACTTATGTGAAACAATTGCGCCAGCAGTGCAGTAGGTGGATCGAAAGGATATACCAGGAACCCCTAACCATCACTGTTAAAATGGTCACAGTAAGAGAGGAACATCCCAAACTAAAGCAGTGAGCGTGAATTTACCAGGGAAGAAGCAGTTGCAGAAAAGTAGAATATATTTGAAGACTGAGTAGCTATGGGTCTGGAAGATGAGGGGCCAAGTTTTTGACTTCAGGTCCTGGGTCTCCTTTGCCAGCAGGGAATGCAGAAGAAAGGAAAACTGTTAATCTCTGATACTAATAGATTAGGAGCAGTCTGTCTCTATCCCTTTAGCCTTCTGTCCACACCCACAGGAGCATATCTCAAGCTCACCTCCAGGTTAAGTGCTCTGCTTACACACAACTTCCCAAAAGACTTCGGTCCCCACTCTTGGAGGTGGGGGATGGAGAGGAATTAGAGTAAGGCGTAAAGGGACATTCCATGGTTTGAAGGATGGCTCACTTTTCTCTTGTTATGTCAGCACTTAGAGGAACAGGCTAGTTTATGTAAAATTCATTTTGGCTCTTTGTTACTCAGAAAAACACACCAGAGCTAGTCATGGAGGTGTGTGCCTGTCACACAGCACTTGGGAGGCTGAGGCATCATGAGTTTGAGGCCAGCCTGGGCTAAATAGTGGATTCCAGGACAAGCTGAGCTACAGAGGGAGATGGGGGGGTCCACCTCTGGAATGACTCGCTGAGACAATGGTTGAGTTGTTTTTGTTTTTTGAAAAATCTAGTGAATTTCAAAGTAAAGGAATGTCCAAAGCACAGTGGAAGATTAAGAGACTTGCCCTTTGTTTTCCTCACTAGTGGAAGCAAAACACCTGCTAGATCTGTAATCATTATTATGGTGATATCAGAAATAGTTTCATTTCAGAGATGCTTATCTGCATCTGGATTAGAGTAGTATACTCAAAACTGGTTGTATAATCCAGGTTCAAGAAAATAATAAGTGTGTGTAGGTGCACATACATGAGGGGTGGGCAGGCATAGCATCGCTTTCCTGTTATCAAATCTTTAAAAACAAACTCAGTTCTAACTGTGGTTCAGTTTATAATAAGCTTGCCCTGTAAGTGTGGCATATGTATGGCATGTGTGTATTGTATTTTTCTTAAGGTGAAAGATGTTAATATATGAATTGTTTTCTAGGCTGACATCTCAGTGTTCAGGTTTAATTGCACTTCTGGCACTTTGTGATAAATAAGTGGGGTTTGGGTTGCAGTTTTAGCACTTGGTTACTAAAAGGTTTGCCATCCCTACCCTATGATGAGATTACCTAATTTGTGTGATGAAAAATCTTTTGATATCTTGAAGAGAATCTTTTGAAATGAAGTGCTAATCCTTTCATGTTTTGACTTTTATGTGACTAAAGTGAAGTTAGCTTAAGAGATGGCAGTAGTGTTTCATTTCACCTGGGTATGATTTTACACACCTGTGCTGCTAGTGTGGGAGAGAGGTTGAGACGGGAAGACTACATACAAGTCCAGGCCCAACCCAGCCAGCTTATCAAGACCCCCGCAGCAAAATATAAACAGGGCTGGGGGTGCATCTCAGTGGGGGAGTCCTTGGGTTCAGTTTCCCTGTGCTGTGCACACGCGCACACACACACACACACACACACACACATGCGCGTGCGCACACGGCAAAAGAAAAAGACAGCAGTAGGGCTGGGGATTTAGTTTAGTGGCACTGTGCCTGTCTCACAAGTGCAAGGTCCTGAGTTCTATACCTGGTACAAAAAAAAAACAAACAAAAAAACAGCAATAGTGTTTGATTTCCAAAGAGAATATAATATTTTTATGGGTTTTTTGTTTTGTTTTGTTTTGGGTTTTTTTGGTTTTTTTCTTTGTGGTACCAGGAATCAAACTCTGGACCTTTCACTTGCCAGGCAGGCATGCTACCACTGAGCTATATCCCAACCCTCATCTTTTTAAAATTTCAAATATATTTTAAAATATAGAATTTATAATCTAGTATTATAAACTAGTATTACTAGTTCTTTGTTCCTAAACCAGATGTCTGGGTTTTAGCTCATTTTCCTTTTCCTCCCACTTTCCTCCCCTCCTATATCGTTTCTGGATTATTTCTGTGGCTTAAGTGACAGGATAAAATGTTTTGGTTTTTGGTTTTTTGAGGCAAGGTTTTGTTGTGTAGTGTAGGCTGGCCTTTAAATATGTACCCTAGACTGGCCTCAAACTCATATCAATCCTCTTGCCTCAGCCTCCTGAGTGCTGGGATTTACGGGCATGTACCATCACGCCAGGCCAATAATTTTTTTCTTGTGTGCTTATTAAAGTGAGCCTAAGTTGGGTGTGTGTGTTTGTGTGTGTGTGTGTATGTGTGTGAACACACACTATATCCCCCGCATGTGTTAGATTTCTGTTGTAAACCTTTTTTATATTCTTAGTGGAATATTAGAAGTTTCCAAATAGAATTTTAGCATAAAATCCAAAATGATCCAGAGTATATGCTGGATACCTAAAGAGTCTGATTATAACTGGGTGAATATTAGGAGACAGATGTAGCTTGGTGTTAGAGCACTTGCCTAGCATGAATGAGGCCCTGGGTTCCATCCCCAGAACTTCAAAAAAAAAAGGGGGTGTGTAGACACTAGTTAGGTTGTCTGACTCTTTGTTACTCTTAATATAGGTGTATACATGAAATGGTTTAGTATAAGAAAGGGGTCGATTTGGCTATTGGTGCTTTTAGCTATGATGGCCCTTTATTTAGAGAGAATAAAGGGTAGTGGTTTAAAAAAAAAAAAAAAAAAGGAGGGCCAGGGATTCAGCTCAATGGTTCCATAGCCTGTCTCACAAGCACAAGGTCCCGAGTTTGATCCCCGGTACAAAAAAAAAAAAGATGTAGATTTTGTATTGGGTCTGGATACAGTTCCTTCCCTGCCACTCTCAGTAGCCATGTGACCTTGTGCAAGTTGCTAAATCACTGCATGCCTGAGTTCTCCTCTTTTCTTAATTGGTGAATATTAGTGGTCACTACTGGGTCTGTTAGGATTAAATGAGATAATTATTGTAAAGCATCCCACAAACAGTATTTCTTCATATTAGTGGTTATGAAACATAGGTGGAGCTACAAAGGCTTAGGCCACATTCCTTAACATATTATCATTTAACTTACATTTCTGTTTTTATATCTGATCTGGAGCAATCTAAACTATATTTCTTTCCAGCCTAAGGGTGAACATCAGTAGTTTAAGTTCAAGTTTTAGCATGGCCCTTCTTGGACTTCTGTGAACAAGAAAATAATTGGTTAAAAATAAAACTTATCAGGAAATATGTGCTTCTCTGTTGACCTTCTTAAGGGATGAGGCTCTGATACTGAGAGGTGAGGTGCAGATGGTCAGCCTAGTACAGTGAAATGTACCATGTGGTTACCAAGACAACCACAAGCTTTGACTTAGAAAACTTCCTTCTCAAATACAGGTAATAAGAAACATGCTATGAAAATAATACACTGGATGGACATGTTGAGAAAAGAGTGTTCGCTCAGGCTTTCCCTTTAGGGTTGTTTGGATAACTGCATGTGTTAGCAGAATCCACACAGGCTAATAGTGCACAACGGCTTCCCTGGGCAGTTGCATTTGCTTCAGTGTCCATGTCTGTGCCTGGCATTTATACTGTTACCTGTGAAGAGAAACTCATGGAAAGCATCTAGGAGAGTAGTCATTGCAGGGCACTACACACAAGGAAGTACATCGGTCTGTTAGAAATAACTGCAGCGCATGCTTTGATGTGTGCAAGAGTGACAGGAAGTGTGTCAGTATGTTCATGACTGCAGCTGGAACGGCAGCTGCTCTGAATCTTCAGTCTCTACCCAAGCAGCCCACCCCTTTCTTCAGGGGCTTTTATTCATCCAGTGTTTTTCAAATCCTTTCCAACATGCTTAGCTATTCCAGCCAATCTGTTGCTTACCTGGTACTTCACCGAAACCCTGAGTGTTCTTGCTGTTATGCTTTCCTCTTGAGATTCTTTATGCCAGGGCTAAATCAGGAAAGGGAAAGGACCCTAATGTCCTTCATCCACAAATATGTCTCTAATGATCCATACCTTCACGTCCTGAATCTCACTAGGTACTGTTTGTGTCACTTGTTTGAATATGCTTAGAATCAGCCTCCAATTTTTATATTTTAATGTATGTGATTTGTGTGTGTGTATGTATCAATAGAATCAAAAACGTTTTGCGTCTTTTAGAAGGCTTAATATTACTGGTTACCGGTTACTATGGGCAGCTAACAAATTTCAGGTGAACCCAGTAGTTCCCCATAACTCTAGAGAACAGTTCATTTTAAAAGAAAAGGTTTGTTATACACAATTTAATCCATGGTCTCTGTTCTTGTTTATTGTTACTTTCCTCATCTGCTATACTTGTCATGTCTTTTCAGTTATGTTCGCAGTGCATGGTGACCACAGTTGTTGTGGGGAGTTGGTCCATGTGCGCAACACACCCTACTACTTTGTACTTCCTTCCCCTCTCCTCCCTCCACCTTGCTGTATCACCAATATCTTATTTGGAAAACCAGAATTCAGTATAATGTGGTAATTGGTGATTGTTGTGTTTTAATACATAGTAGTGCAGTGGAAGGACAGGAAGATGATGTAGGGCCTTGGCCAGTAGGAATAGATATTGTAACAGCCTTTTAAAAAAATTTTTAATGAGATAGGGTCTTACTCTAGTTCAGGCTGGCCTTGAACTCATAGCAGTCCTCCTGCCTCAGTCTCTCAAATGCTGGGATTGCAGGCATGTGCCAATATGCCCAGCTGGAACAGCCTTTTTGGAAATCATTGCATTGCTATAACTCAGAGGCCTTAGGAAATTAGTTCTCTGTGACATACCAGTCCTGTATAATGAAGAAATAATCAGGGATACAGGCATAAAGCTTACACACACACACGCACACACTCATCACAGTATTCTGACTTATAGTAGCAATACATTGAAGACTTAAGAGGAAAATTACTTAATAAGTTTAGACCATCTATACAACAAGCACTAAAAATTGTTGTGGAAGAATATTTAATGGCATGATGTTCAGAATATAATAATTTTTAGAAGCTGTCTCCAGAGCCACATATACACTGCAGTCACAATTTTTCTACATGCAAATACAGCTGCGTGTGGTGGCACATGCCTGTAATGCCAGGCTCAGGAGGCCGAGGCAGGGCAATCGCCACAAGTGCAGGCTTTGACTCCCATTTCAGTGATCATAGCATTTCAGTGTGCTTTTGGTTTCTTCCTGGCTGGGCTGTCATTACGTACGCTGGTGTCTGCACCTCCGTGCTGTGTTAGTCACAGGGCCCTCCAGTGGGCTGTGCTCTCAGCAGTGAGCTTTTCCTGTGCTTTTTGGAGAACAGAGACACTTTAATCTTTAATGTGTGCCCTTATTAGTGGAGTTCCCACAAATTCTCCTTTGGGTTGCGAACTTCCCAAATCATCTGAAATTCCTGATCACTTGAAATAGTTATTTTCCCAACTTGGTACCAGATTAGATAACTACTGCTCAGTGTTGAAGCTCAGAATGAAACCCACCTTGTCAAGTCCTGAGCCTAGGCACCAGTTTCTGGCAGGAAAGAGAGCAAGCACTTGTGGGAGCGTCCACTAAATCCTCTGCTTTTAAGTTAGGGGTTCTCTTGTGTTGGTTTGGCGGGCAGAGAGCTTACAGGAGCAGAGCTTGTTTTGTTTTGTGGTTTCTATTGCCTCTACTAGTCTGGTGTGACTGCAACAAAGTGCTCTTTTCTCATTCTTGTTACTTTGTGGTTTTTATTTTTTGCTTATTTGTTTGGCTCTTTTCATTTTTGAGACAGGGTCTTGCACTGTAGTTCATGCGGGCCTTGAATTCACTGTGTAGCCCAGGCTGGCCTCAAATTCATGGGGATCCTCCTGTCTCGGCCTCCAAAGAGATGGGATTACAGACATGTGCCACCCATACCTGGCTTTGTATTTTTATTTTTGTTTTTAAGGGAGTCTTGCTATATTCAAAGCAATCCTCAAACTTGTAGTCCTCCAGCCTCAGCTTCTGAGGCAACTGAGATTATATGAAGTGCTTTTAATTAGAGAGTAAATACTAAAATCTGTTTCTCTGTACTTGTTGTGATTTAAACTTTTCCAGGGAACAAACAGGATTTGGTGAGCTTAGAAACACTTGTATAGTTAGAGGAACAGCAAAACAGATTTGTCCCCAAATGGCTCCTGTGTAATTATGTTTCATCATAATTATTCTCAAAATAAAAGTTCTGTCTGAGGCTGGGAATTTAGCTCAGCGGTTCGGTGACCTGCCTTGCAAGCACAAGGACCCGAGTTCAATCCCCGGTACCAAAAAAAGTTCTGTCTGTGTTGAAAATAATAGGATTTTTGAAGTAAATGTTTTAAGTATATCTTATTTTTAAGGAAATTTTTATTTTGCCAGTCATAGAACTGATATTTACATTGTAAAAGTCACAGAATACAAAAAGGTACAAAATAATATAGTTCTCTTAAAATTCTGTGAAGATTTAGTAGCCAGATTCTTAAATGTGTAAGCGTGAAGCTCACTCACAAAAACAGCTTTATGTATGGAGGAGCCCACCAGGGCAGTGCCTTATGGCCTTGTACTCTCCTGAAGTGTCTCTCATCACCAGTAGAGAGCAGTCTTTGCCACTTTCCTGTTCAGTCCACTGGATGTGCCGTTTCTTTGACTGTTGGCACGTTACAGATATTTAGGTCTTTTCCAAATTTCCTTACCAGTTTTGGTATATCACTATGTGTGCAACTTGAACATTTTACCAAATTTCATCTTAAAATTAAAATTTCTAGTTCAAATAAGAACACTTAAATTTTTTGTATGTATGCCAGCATGCTTTAAATATTTTTAAAACAACTTCTTTTTTTTTTTTTTTTTTTTAAGTACCAGGGATCAAACTCGGGTCCCTGCACTTGCAAAGCACTGAGCTAAATCCCTGGCCCTTATTAAAACTTTAATAGCATGGAGCTAAGTGTTATGGCACAGGCCTGTAAACTCAGCGCTCAGGAGGCAGAGGCAGGAGGATTACAGTGACTTCAAGGCAAGCCTGGGCTACGTAGCGAGATCCTGTCTCAAACAAAAAAAATAATAGCATGGTATCATGAACTTTCATACCGCTTTACTTTGCACTTTTTTTCCCCAGCCTTTTGCTGCTGCAGTTGGTTGGATTTTCTACACTTCATTAAAATTTGAACTTTCCATATAATAATTATGGTTTTTTAAGACCATTCGGCGTCTATACTCTACATAATAATATTTATCTGACGTTTGTTGGGTTCTTTTATTATTATTTTTAAGACTACTAAGAGTGCCCTAAACAGAAGAGACTTGAGTTTTATGTAGCATATGCCATGAGAAATATCAGCTTTTCTATGATAGCTAGAGTTTGCTGAGATGAAAGCTGCTGGACTTTTTCTCCCAGAGGTGTGGACAGCTTAAGAGTGGACAAAATGTGCAGTTTCATCTGAGACGCCCTGTGACACCCAGCCCTGCGGCAGCAGCCACAAACACAGCCCTTTTCCTCCCCTTTGCTCTTCTGCCCTGCCCTCGCTGGGCTTCTGGTGTCACCTGCTCCTCAAACTACCTTGTTCCATCTCTTGTCCCTTGGAATTTGGTGTCAGGGTCCCTAAGGTCTCCCCAAGGTCATTATCCCTAGATCTCCCTTATTTGTAACCCCTGGTGACTTAACGTTTTGAGAACCATTTGTAATTCTTTGCTGATATTTTTGTTTTAGATGCTATGGAGAAATGATAGTCCTTGAGCTAAATTACTGGTTTATCAGAACAGGACTTCTTAGTACTAATGAAACTTAATTTAACAATTCCTTTGTTAATATCTAATTACCAAGCTAATTATATTATTATTCATTTAAAGGAACCTTAGGTGTTAAAAATTTGATCTACCCCTGTGCTTAATGTTTAGCTTATCTTTTTAAAAATCACATTCAGTTATTTCTTTTTTTTTTTTTTTTGAGATAGTGTCTCAGTATGTAGTTGACACTGACCTGGAACTCACTATCTAGCCCAGGCTGGTTCTGAACTCACAGCAATCCTCCTGCCTCAGCCTCCCAAGTGCTGTGATTACAGGCATACGCCACCACACCCAGCCATATATTCAGTTATTTCTTTGCATTATTATAGCAAATACAAGAACCCAGTCTTTAGCCAACCTAAAACATGCAGCACTCTTTAGTTTCTTGCAGACCCAAAGTTGACCCTTTGTGCCTGTGATATGCTACTTTAAATTTGTTAGTTTTTATTTTCACAGCAGTCATTCCGGAAGCTCTTTGTGATCTGTCAGCATGTGAGGCTTTTGGGAAATGTTGCTCTAGAAACTGAATAAATCTCTGAAAATTAACACTCTAAATCAAAGGTCTGTCTCCTCGAGGAGAAAAACAAAAACTCTGAGGCCTTACAAAGTTGACCATAACTTGGTTGACTATAGAAAGACTGCTAGTGAAAAGCTGTATAGAGAAGAAAGGTTGTAGAACTACACCTGAGTAAACATCAGAGCTGTTCCCTTCCCCTAGACCTTGCTGCTGCTGCCTCACTGAGTTACTGTGGTTCGGAGAGCACACAGTCTTAACGGGGCTGCCCAGGTGCGCATCTCCAGAGCTACAGAATAAGTTTGCTGGTTTATTCCTCTTAGACCTGAACAGATTGCTAGCAAGCACCCTTATCCTGCTCTCCTATCTTGACTAAAAGTCTGTTCACAAGCTCCTTAAAAACAAAAGACTACTAAACTCCGAGAAGCACAGGTCTTTAACTATTTAATCCATGTGTTTGGAGTGGTGGTCATGTGTGCCACATCCCACTCCTGGTGAGTCAGGGTTTGGGATGAGAACGCAGGCTGTTTAACTGGAGGATCTTGATTGGTTTTCTCTGTAATGGGGATTGAAGCCAGGGCTACTTTTTATTTTTTCATGTTGAAACAAAGGTCTAAATTCTCCAGGTGAGATTTGAACTCATGGTCCTCCTGCATCAGCCTTCCTTAGTGCTGGGATTACTGGTGTGTGCCGCCACAACCAGCTTGGAAGATCTTTATACATTATTTTGTTTTTGTAAGGTAGACTTTTACTTTATTAGGTGACAATTATAATTTCTATTTTGATAAAATAAAAAACAAGACAGAATATTCATCCTCCTGGCTTGCAAAGTGACATAGGAAGTCTGTGGAGAGGCTACTGTAGATGTTTAAACTTTCTAACGGTACGTTCTAATGTGTCTGGGACCCATCGTAACACAAGAAAGCAGCTTATTCTATTAAAGGGTTGTATATACGCAAAACACCACTTTACTATAAAAAATATAGTGCCAACCTTTGGAGTATGCTTTTCTGTGTGTGTGAGACACTTAACAAGTGCTTTAAATATCTACAATTGCAAAATTTTTTTTTAATTTCAGAAACTAAAAGCATTTTTCATGAATTAGTCTCAATATTTTTGGTGATACAACATGTCTAGAATTTACTTAAGGATGCTTACAGTCTCTATCCTATTTAATCTAAACATTTACTTATTTCCTGTAGAAATATTTAATATGCTTGGTTATAGTGTGCTATCTTAGTCAGATCCTGGTTCTGTATATTGCAAAAACATCTGGCTTTATTGAATTTTAAGTGATGTATCTTGTATAATTTTAAAGCAGTATGCTTTCTTTTTGTATAGGGGAGGGGCAGTGGGGAGGAGTTGGAAAATGTTTAGTTTTTTTTGTTGTTGTTATTCTAAGAAAAGCCCCTCATTCACATCATGATATTTGTCCTGGGTCTAAAAAGTATTGCACTTATTTAACACCTTTACTACAGTGATCAAAATAAATGTGGGATGACCTTAATGTTGTAATGTTGTGCATGGTTAGAATACAAAGAGTCAGATTTGGTTTCAGAAGGAAAAGAGACCTCTGTGCTACTCTGTATGGGTTACGGGTCTCTGTCTCTTTGTCAGCAGCGTTGGACAGTGAACCTTAGCTGTGAGACTCCTTCATTGGCCCTGGCTGATGTCTGCCTAGGAGGTTGTATGTGCTGGTCTCAGCGTCACACTAGAATCCTGGGAACCTCCCTTTCAGTTGTCCTTTTGGAAAGCTTATTTTTAACAGCACTTTTCTTTCTTGGCTTGCATGACATTTTCTTTCTTTTCCTTTCTTTTTGCCGTTTGCAAAGACTCTTGGGAGGATTTGACAGATTTGGTGGAGCAAATGCGCGATGATCCCGAAGGTGCGTGCCACCCCAACACCATTCAGCTTTGTTTTCTTTTTCTTTCCTTTTAAATTCTCTAATCACCATTTAATTGTTTTGCATAAGAAGGTGTATCAGATTGAGGTTTTATTTCCCATGGCAGTAAATGAGAAATCTTTATGCTGATGGTTCCTACAAGTAAAGTACATTAATGTGTATTTGCACTGCTCCTTTAGGGTATTTGTTAAATAACGTATTTAAAAGAGACATTATTTCAAGAGTACGTTGACTTTCTCTATGGCTTATTTTATATATGTATATATATGGGAGGGTACAATTTCGCAGCATCCAAATGCAGATCCTAGGAATCTGAAGGGTTTGGTATGGAGTGTTGCTCTGATTGTAGATTTACGTAGCATTAAACTCTTCCAGCTAGGATTATAAGGAGTGCACCACTACCCACAGCAAATTCTTCTGCAACTATGGCACCTCACTTTAGGCCTCTCAGCGTGATTTGCACTTATAATTTACACTAAAAACAAAAACTGAATCTCTGCTCCATTTCCTGTGTCATTCTGTATCCTCTCACCACCAAGGCAGCTGGTGCCCAAACTTTGATGTGTGCTCCCCTGCACTTAGGTCCACTGCTCTACCCAAACAGGCCTTCCCCTGTCCCTCTTGAGCCCCATCTCCTCTCCCACTCTCTTCCTGAGCTTTCTCACCAGCCAGTCCCCTGCCCTGTGCTGCCTGCCCGCGACAGGAGTTCCATGGAGAACTCTGACAGCTTTGCTGTATTCAGTTACCTGTATATTTGTCCCCCTAGTTAAAGTGTAAACCCCTTGAGAGCAGAGCTTGCCTTAAGCCTGATACCCTCGTTGGACCTGGTATGGTACAGTACTATCTTCAGTACGTCTGGTCCCAACAAACACAACCAAGGCAATTTTCTCTCTAGGATGCCCAACTGTGTCTTCTTTAGTACTTTGCTTTAAATGAGTAAATTTTAATCCTGAGTTTCATTTCTTTTCTTGTGGTCAAGCTATTATTTATACTACCTTTTTTTCTGCTAGTGAATAGCGCTCACTGTTACATAAGCTGCTGTTGTCATTATCATTAAACTCCCAGGCACCATCAGGCTTAAGACTAATTTCTGTGATAGCCTAAATACTAAAGAAAAATCCTACGTAAAATGTATGCCCTTCCTTCTGGAGTAGTCGCACACATCTTAGTCTCTGCCACTAAAGAGGCTGACTCAAAAGAGTTCTTAGTCTTGTCACAAGTTTGAAATCAGCCTGGGCAACACAGGGAGACCCATCTTCCCCATGACGCCACACAGGCAAAATTCCATTTCTTTAACACATACTACAAATACCAGAAGTAAGCCTGCTTTAAGAGTCAGCCTCCTCTTTTCTTTTAGTTTTGGTGGAATTTTTGTAGAAGGTTACTATAGGTGAAACCCAAAAGGGAACCCAAATGAACTCACCAGTGTAGTGCATATAATACCCAGAATAGCCACATGTGGTGGCGCACACCTGTAATCCCAGCACTCAGGAGGCTGAGGCAAGAGCATCACTGCAAGTTCGAGGCCAGCCTGGGCTATGCAGTGAGTTTATGGCCAGCCAGAACTACAAAGCCAAGACCCTGTCTCAAAAACAGGAAAAAAAAAAAAAGAAGAAGAAGAAGATGTGAACTATATCCAGTGCCTTGATAGTCTTAGTAAATTACCAGTGAGGTACTACTTGAAAATGTTGCTAAAGGTCCTATTTTACAAAAGCCTTTTTGAGATGCAGTTTTTAATTCAGAGGAGAAAGGAAATGCTTTATTTGTTAACTTTAGTGAATCATTGCATTTTTGTCTTATATCATTTTTTGCTTCTCATGTCTCATAGACTTAACCAGAGTCGTGTGAAATTGTAGCAGTTTTCTGTATAACATAATTTAAATATGTTGGAAATGAATATTAGTGATAAAACCAATTCAGTTGCACATACCACAATTCATCACACATACCACAGGAAAGATTCCTAGAAAGGTAGTAATGTATACAAGTACAGATCTTTCCAAGAGATCTTCACTGCTAGGCTGTTTCAATGTTGTTATAAATGAGCCATAGCACTTGGCTTCTCTTTTTTGTTTGTTTGTTTGTTTTTTTATTTGTTTGTTTTGGTTTTGTTTTTTTTTGAGACAGGGTCTCACTATGTAGTTATGTAGTTGATCTGGAACTCACTATGTAGCACATGCTGGTCTCGAACTCACAGCGATCCTCCTGCCTCAGCCTCCCGAGTGCTGGGATTACAGGTGTGCACCACCACGTCCAGCTTTTTCTTACCCCCCTTCTTAAGCCAGAGCCTTGTTATATTGCTTAGGCTGGCCTCAAACTCAGGATCTTCCTGCCTCAGCCTCCCCAGTAGCTGGGACTACAGTCATGTGCTATTACACTGAGCAGAAATTTGGCTTTTTAATACATGAAGTTTTCATTCCGGCTTTTGACCTCTTAAAAATACTCTTTCTTTCTTTCTTTCCTTTTTTTTTTTTTTTTTTTTTTTTTTTTTTTTTTGGTACCAGGGATTGAACTCAGGTCTTTGCGCTTGCAAGGCAGGCCACCGAACCGCTGAGCTAAATCCCCGGCCCTTAAAAATTACTTCTTAACAATAACAAACTAGTAGATCTGAACGAGTAGTTGGCTTGTTCTTGATTTGGCTTTTACTGTGGATTGAACCCATGATCTCACACATACCCAGCATGTGCTTTACCACCAAGCTACACCCTCAGCTTCTGTCTGTTTTTTAAAATCTTAGGCTGAAGCTTTTACTGGTGAGTTGTTACTGCAGTGATGCTTGCCTTACATTCAGTGTGCCTCTGACTGTGACTGACAGAAGACAAAGAACCTGCTGAGGGCAGGATTGCATTCTGCATGCAATATAGACAGATTGTCCTGCATCTCACACCATTATATTCCAGTAATCTCTGCCCAAATGTTTTGAAATACACTAAGAATATTTTGAACATTAAATAATAAAAAAGCATTTAACTCTGGGTTTCTCTGTAAATACCGAATTCCTGTCTGCACTCATCACAAGCCTTTTAGACAGGTTCCGTGAGTTTGCAGTTGGTCGTACTACTGCCCATCTGTCTGAGGACTGAAGTGGCCAGGTGACAGTGGACCCGAGGAGTGTATACCTATGTAAAGTGCCGCTTGAGATTGCTTGCTGTTCCTCTGACTTTCCTTCTGGGTTAAGACCATGCTGAAAAGCATCTCCGAGAGTGTCCCGGCTGTTAGCGCTGTGCCACAGTCACTCAGTAAAGGTCGATTGAGTGAAATTGACATCTGTGGGGGACTAAATGATTATAATAGTCATTTATGGTTTTTGTGTTTCCCGGGCATTTCTAAATGCTTATTTGCATACATGAACTTGCTCACTTCAATACCCTGTCACATTGTACATGAGAAGTGTGAAGCCTGTGGAGGTTCAGAAATAACAAGGAACAGGCTGCTGATGTGCGCAGTTGGGATGACTCAGAATCATGCTGAATGCAAAGAGTGAGCCAGCGAAGAGGATCACACATGATACAGTTCTTGTAGTTAGCACCCTTAAAGTGGCAGAGCCATAGAAATCTAAAGAGATTAAGGTGGCGTAGGAGAGAAGTGTGGCTAAAAAAAGGCAGTGTAGATCGTAGTGATGAAATGTTTTGTGTCCGGTTATTCATTGTCAGTTTCCTGGTTTTGACATTCTGTATTTTACAACATACTACTTTGAGGGAATTCAGGTTTTCTGGTAATATCTCTTTGTATTATCTGATACAACTTCATATGAGTCCTTGGTTATCATAAAATCAAAAGGACAACAATAGGGAAAAAGAGAGAGAAAAATTTCCCGAGGTCCCAGCTAGGGAAGAGTTGGAGCAAAGCTCAGACTCCCACAGACTGGCCTTAAAGCTTGTGTTCCTGATTGCTGCACCAAAGTTCTTCACATTTATTTGACCCAAGAAACTCTAAAAATGTATTTTTATTAGAACTCAGTATGTACTTTATGTATATAGATCTAAGACAAGCTTGATGAGACAGTCTTAGCCCTGTGTATCCCAGCCAGGTGGGACACATGGAACCTGTTCATGACCTGCTGAGGGCTTGTGTCTTTCATAGCACCCTGTGCTACCCCTCTGGCATGCACTGTGCTGTGTACATCAGTGCTGGCCACGCTCTGGGTATAAAAGAAATTCCGAAATGGCTCTTGGCAGCCCGTAATTGTTGGCATACTTTAAAGGTTGAGCCAGCAGCCCTGTACCCTTCTGTTTCTCTTTAAACATCTCTGGTGGTAAATGCATCTTTTCTCCTCTTACTGCTCTTATCCCTATATTTATGATTCTTCAACTCCAAACATTAATTTACAACTATATGGTGAAAAATATGTTGAAGAGTCTTCCACATATAGTTTACTGTTTCTAAACCAAGCTTATACTGGCTCTTCCACGTCCTCTGTTCGTTGTTCACATTTCCATCTGTAGCACACTGTTTTAGTCTCCAAGTACAGAATCTTTAAGTGGATCTTTTTCCTCTTCCTTTTCCTCTTCCTATTTTCTGGTTCTGGGGATTGAACCTAGAGCCTTTATGCTGAGCTACATCCCTAGTCTTATCCCCCTCACACTTTTTGAAACAGAATGTCACTGAGTTGCCCAGACTGGCCTCAGACCTATATTCCGCCTGCATCAGCCTCCCAGAGTACTGGGAAGACTGGTGTGTGCCACAACGCCTGGCTACATTATTCTTGCCTCTTCCATTTCCTTAACAGGTACTCTTCGACCCTTTTCTCCTCTAAACTTGAATTATTTCAGTTCTGCATGACAACTGTTTTGATCCCCTTCCCAAGAATTCATTTTGCAAATCCTCTCAGATTAATCATCTGAGATAAAACCTGAATCACACCAATCCCTTCCCAGAACCTCAGTGGTTTCTGTTGCCTACAAGTCCAGTCTGTGCATGTCTGCATCTGCCTCCCCTCACTGTGTTTCCCATTTCTCCCCATAAGAACTCTCATTCCGTTCCGACTTTCTCCACCTCACTTCACACACCCATTCCCATCAGTACTGCCCTCCTCGTTTTCTGCGATTTCTCAGAACATTTAGGGTCTGCTCCCCGTCCTGTGGTACACTGAGACTGAACGTACTTTTTATCCAGGTTAACGTTGGTGTTGCTTCATGTGGAGCACAGGTGTTCAACAAAGACAGTTTTTGTTTTGGTCAGGTCTGGAGTTTGCCCTACTTACAAGCTGCTAACTTAGTCTGTTACTGTTTCTTAGATGTTGGCAGAAGACACAAGACATCTGGTTAGAGGCTGAGGACTTAGTTACAGTGCCAAAGACTCTGCAGGCGGCTGTAGCATGAGTGTATTTGTGCCAGTCCCCTCGTTCCCAAGCCCATGGATGACATGATGGGGTGGGTTTGTGTTGAAGCTAGATTTGGGGAACTTACTAAACTTGTGGTTTCCATTGCTTTTGTAGGAAAAAGCAGGATTGTCTCCTCTATCATGAGGATCAGCCTGGAGGAAGGCCCAGGAGAAGTGCTTAGGGAGCTGAGTGGAACACTGGTAGGGAGCTTGCCTGGCATGCTGCAGGCCCTGGGGGTTCAGTCCCCAGTGAAGCAGAGCCGGGGCAGGGACAGGCCTTTCAGGCTTGACACAAACAACAGAGACCTGTGGGAGCACCAGAGGTGCAAGATGTGCGATGCAAAGAATAAGGATCCCCTCAAGCAATAGGAGAAGGGAATCTGTTACGTCAGGAAATCTAACTGTTCACAGATCTGTGTCACAGTGTTGTCCTCTAACATCTTTTTTAATTATTTCTATGGAATAAATTGAGAAAAGCAAGGTGCTCGTGGATTATACTCACCACCTAAGTTTTTATACCATGTTACATCAAAAGCTGACTGTTGTACTAACTTCTAAATATTCCAGACACAATTCTGGGTGTTCTTTTGTGGCACAGAACTTCTCAGGTAAAGGTACCCAGAGCAGGTTGGGAAACTTTCCAAAAGTAAAATTAATTATGTTATTATAAGTGAAGAAGAAATCAGAAATGGCTTCATAGGGAGCTCTCTTACAACCTTGGATTAAAGAATTGCTAACCAAGAATGAGTAAGTGTATAAAAGAATGATTTGGGAAAGTTAAATCATCAAATAAACTTACTGATTTCTGTGCTGAAACCAATGGAACAGGCTTATTTGGTTATTTGGAGATAAAACAGCACTTGTTACTTACCCAAGGCTAGCTGTTAAACCTTGACCTGAGCAAAAAGAAAGCAGAATTTTCTGTTTACTGGTAATTATCGAACTCTAGAGTATGTAAATTAGAAAGAATAGCACGATGAACTCTTGTCTCTTATCACCAGCTTCAGTGATGATGGGTTATTTGCCGATCTTATTTTAACTATACTCTCCCACAGCTGTGTTTATGGACTATCTTAAAGCAAACTCCAAACATTGTAGCTCATCACTTGTAAATACTTCAGTATCACATCTAACAAAATTAGCAGCAATTTCTTAAAAGTACCTAATACTCAGCCCATTTTCAAAGCCTGTTGATTGCCTCAAGTAGGTCTTTCTCTCCTTTGGTTCATTTGAATCAAGATCTATGCAGGATTCACATTGTTAGGTCTCTCTGATTGTCTTTTGTTTGTTCTATGCACTGCTGGACAATGAATCTAGGGCCTTTGCACTGAGCTACATCCCCAGTCCTTTTGCTGTTTTTATTTTTGAGACCTGATCTCACTAAATACCTGGGCTAAGCTCAAACTTCAGATCTTCCTCTCTCAGCTCAGTGTAGTACCACACCTGCCTTTTAGGGGGATTTTTTTTCTTAAAAGTTTTTTGAGATACTATATAATTCATGTACTGTTATCACTATTTCAAAGTGTACAAATCAGCGGCTGCTGGTGTAGTTACAATGTTGTATGCTTTCATTATCACCATCTAATCCTTGAATATTTCACCACCCTAGAAAGAAACCTCATACCCATCAGCCATCCTACCCATCAAACCCATCGATTTCACCTTCATTCCAATCCCTTTGTAGCCACTAGTTTACTTAGTTGTCTCTAGATTTGCCAGTTTGGGACACTTCTTGTAAACAAAACCATAAACTATGTGGCTTTACCAAGTTTTCAGAGCTGCATGCTACAGCGTGCATCGTGTCATATACTATTACATGGACATAGCACTTTGCTGTCATTTGCCAGTTGGTGGGCATTTGTTTCCACTTGGGCTCATTATGAGAAACGCTACTGTGAACATAAATATATACCTATTTTTCGTATTGGGCATATAGAGAGGAGTGGCATTTCTAAATCAGATTAACTCTGATACTTAACTTTTTGGAGAACTGCCAGACTGCTTTCTTTCAAAGCATTTGCACCATTTTACATCCTTCCAGCTGTGCAGAAGGGTTCTGATTGCTCTACAACCTCACTAACACAGATTATTCTTCTTTAAAAAAAAAAAATGCATCCAATGAGTACAAGCTTATTATCGTTTTGATTTTGCATTTCCTCACTGTACTCACTGGCACTTGCGTATCTTCTCCAGAGAAATATGTATTGAGATCCTTTACATATTCTTTTTTTACTGGGTTATTTATCTTTTGTTGTTAAATTGTGAGAATTATTTATACATTCTGAATAGTTATTCTGAGTTTTTGCAAGTAATTTCTCCCATTCTGTGCATATAAAATTTTCACTTTTTTTAAAAAAATAGGATCTGTAAGTTGCCCAAGCTGGGCTTGAACTTTCAGTCCTCCTGCCTCAGCCTCCTAGAGTGCTAGATCTCTGGGTAGGCAACCACTGATTTGTACACTTTGAAACGCCTGGCTTTCACTTATTTGGTGGTGTTCTTTGAAGCTGAAATGTTTTAAATTTTAATTAATACTTTCATTTTGATGAAGTCTGGTTTACTTTTTGTTGCTCATATTTCAGCAACAAAGGTTTAGATGAGTGTTTTCTTCTGAGAGTTGTATAATAGCTTCTGCTCTTTGACCTTGTACGCTTGTTCATTTCCTTGTATACTCCATGAGAAACTTAGTTGTTTCTGTGAAAAGTAGTTGGATATTTGATAGGTATTGCTTTGAATTTGTACATTGATTCGAGGAGCATTGCCATCTTAGCAATAGTAAGTCTTCCCTCTGTGAACACTGGATGTCTATTCCTTCTGGTCTTTTTCAATCTTGTGTTGCAATAGTACTTTTAATGTCATTTGTAGTTGTTCATTGCTGTTGTATAGAATCACCATGGTGTCATCTTTCCCCGCCCCCACTTTGCTCACAGAGGATACATTCCAAGACTCCCAGGGGAAAGTTGAAATTGCAGATAGAACCAAGCCCTATCGGGATGGGTACTGTGTCTCCTGTACCTGCCAGACATAATGTTTAATTTATGAATCAGGCAGAGTCAGGTTAAAAACAATAAAACAGAACAACTATAGTAATATAGTACAATAAGTTAGTGAATGTGGTCACAAAAGATTTTATTGTCGGTATAAAATCCTTTCCTCTCGCCTTATTAAGTTGAGAATTTTTGCCTTTTCACATAACAGAAGTACTTTACATATCCAAAGTATCAATTCTCTTGCTCATTGGGGCTGTTGCCAAATAAAATAAAGATAGCTGGAACATAGGCACTGAGGTGTTGCCTCAGGTATTGCCACAGTTAATCTCATAAGATTGACCACTGAGCAGGTAGTATATATGGCATGGACATTGCTGAACATAGGGATGCTCCACGTGCTGGGCAGAAAAGGAGGATGATAGCACAAGATTTCATTGCACTTGTGAGAACAGCATAAAATTCAAAGCTCGTAGATTGTTTCTGAATTTTCCATTTAATATGTTCAGATCTCAGTTACCTCCTGCAGATAGCAAAATCTCAAGAGGGAAGTGCTATACAACCAAGTTTTATACATTTGTCTTGTATCCTACAACCTTTCAAACTGACTAGCTAGCTAATTGTGTGTGTGTGTGTGTGTGTGTGTGTGTGTGTGTGTGTGTGTGCGCTTTAGGATTTTTGTATACAATGTCCTCTTTGCAGTCATAATTTTACTTCTTTCCAATGTAAATGCTTTCTGTTTTCTTATCTAACTGCCCTGGCTAGACCCTCACATGCAATGTTGATTAGAAATGCCAAGAGCAAGGGGAGGAAGGGGTGAAGGGAGGGCAGGGACAAGGCGAAAAAATGAGAACCAAGACCTGTCATGTAAAGGTACAAGGTCCCAGTAGTGAATGTAACTGTACTGTACACCTAGAATGTACCAATAAACTCAATAAAAAGAAAAAAAAGAAATGCCAAGAGCAGACACCCTTGTCTTGTACCTGATCTTCAGAATCCTTCAGTGTTTTGCTATTCAGTATTGTTAAGTATGTTTTTCATAGGTGCCTTTTATCTGAGGGAGTTTCCTTGTCTTCCTAATTTTTCAAGTGTATAATTAAAGGATGTTGGATACATCAAAATACTTTATATGCTTCTATTGTAATGATATGTGGTTCATGTTCTTTATTCTATTAATATGGTGTATTACATTATTTTTGTATGTAGGACACTTTGAATTCTGGTGTAAGTCGTGCTTGGTCTGGTTATATGATCTTTTTTTATATACTGCCAGGTTTGGTTTCCTAGTATTTTGTTGAGGAATTTTTCACCTACAGTCATAAGGAGTCCTTGTTTGATTTTGGCTTCAAAGAAATACTGGCCTTATATAATGAGTGAGAAAGTTCCTTCTCATCTGTTTTTTGGAATAGTTTGTGAAGTATTGATATTAATTCTTTGAGGGTTTTGATTTGCATTATTTTACTGGAGTTTTTGTTTTGCTTTTGTTCTTTCTTGTTTTTGTTTTGCAGCACAGTCCTTTACACTGAGCTGCATTCACAGCTCTTTATTTTTTTATTTTGAGACAGTCTTGCCAAGTAGCCAAATTGCCCAGGCTTGTCTTGAATTTGGGATCTGTCTTACTTTCTCGTCACTGGGACAAAATACCTGACACCCACCCAATAAAGGAGGAAAGGTTTGTTTAACTCACAGAATGTAGAGGTTTCAGTCCATAATCAGCTGTCTCCAAGGCAAAGCAGCATGGCAGAGGGGCATCACAGACGAGAAACAGTCCATGGAATGGCAGGCAGAAAGCAACAGCCTTCCTTATTCTTTCCCTGTGTAATCCATCCAGGCTACAAGCCTATTTCTTGGTGCTACTCATACCCAACGTGGGTTTTCCCTCTTTAGTCAGTCTATTCAGTCACATCAGAACTGTACTAAGCCAGTACTGATCCAGAACCACAAGCCCAGGATCCAGCATCACACTCCCATGACCCAGTCACCTCCCACAAGCCCCATCTAGGAGTGCATGAGGCTCTGGGGGGACATCTACAGACAAGCCATAATCTTGCCTCAACCTCCCAAAGTTCTGGGATTACAGGCATGTGCCACTGCATCCATCTTGCGTTTACTGTAAACAGCTGTTTTTTTTTTTTTACAGACTCAATTTTTTTCCATTAAATTTATTGGTATATTTAAAGCAAACAGTACAGTCACATTTATCATTAGGATCTTGAACCTTTGCATGATATGTCTCGATTAAACAACTGATTTCAACAATGAGACCATCTGCTCCTGACCTTCCCTATAGAATTTTCTTTTTAATTAATGCAGTATTTTGTTACAGGACTATTCCGACTTTCTATTTCTTCTTGAATCACTTTTGATAATTTGTATCTAAGAAATAATAATTTCATCTTTTATTAATATGTTAGCATGTATTTGTCCATGGTACTTATTCCTATATAATTTTATTTTGTTTGCTTTCCTAAAGTCAATACGAATGCCCCATCTTTAATTCCTGATATTAGTAATGTTACTATTCTGTTTTTATTGGTCACTCTGACTAAATGTTTGTCAATATTGTTGATCTTGTCAAAGATAAACCAGCTTTGTTTTGTTGATTTTTCTCAATAGTGTTTTTTCACTATTTAATTCACTTCTCTAATCTTCATTTCCCTCCATCCGGGGTTTTCCACTGATATATATATATATTATTTACCCCGATAAAACCAATTGTGAAATTGAAATTATAATTAATGTGCCAGAGCAGGAGGATCTGCTAGGTCTGTGCACACATAGATTGCCTCGCAAAGACCAGAGTCTGACTCAGTAGTATCACTGGAGCCTAAGGTGCCCATTTCTAAACAGCTTTCCCATGGACCACACATGCATGTCAGAGGTGTGGGTTCATTGGTATCCAAGTCACTCCTGGGGGTTTCCAAACTGGGCATGCCATTTCTTTGTTTCTCAAAGATACTGACGTGTCCCTTCCTGAGCACCAGTGCTGTGTGTGATTAATGTGAGAGTGTGTGGTTTCCATGGGAGAGAAGAATTAATTAGCAAGTCCAAGCCTCTCATCTTTTGTGTTTGTTTGTTCTTTTACCTCCTTACCTTTTTTTTTTATTAATTGAGTTTGTTGGTACATTTAAGGTATACAGTACAGTTATGTTCATTATTGGGATCTTATACCTTTACATGACAGGTCTTGGTTCTCATTTTTTTTCCCCTTGTCCATGCCCTCCCTTCACCTCCTCCTTCCCTCCCCATTTACAAACACTTTTTCCATTTTTTCATTTTGTCATATATTTTTCTTTTCCCTAATTACCTTTCCCCTACCCTTCCCATTTGCCCTATACCTGTAGCCTTTTTCTTCCTATTTCACATGGTCAATTATATCATTAGGATCTTATGTGCTATTATAGTTTTTCACACCAGAGACACTATTCAGTATTTACACGTGTGTGACTTATTTATTTCACTTAAGAGTATATCCTCAATATGTATCCATTCTTATGAATGAATCTAATTTCTCATTCTTTATGGCTGAGTAGTATTCCATTTTATAGAAAAAGCACATCTTCTTTATCCTCATCTTTTTTTTTAATTCAGTTTATTGGTACATTTTATGGATACCGTACAGTTACATTCATTGTTGGGATCTTGTACCTCTACATGACAGGTCTTGGTTCTCATTTTCTCCCCTTACCCCTGCCCTCCCTTCACCCTCTCCTCCCCTCCCCATTTACTAACACTTTATTTCCATCTTTTCATTTTCTCACATTTTTTTCTTTTCCCTTATTACCCTTCCCCTACCCATCCCACCTTCCCTACACCTTTAGCCCTTTTCTTCCCATTTCACATTGTCAGTTATCTCATCAGGATTTTATGTACTATTACAGTTTATTCACACCAGAAAAACTATTCAGTATTAACACATGTGACTTATTTATTTAACTTAGGAGTATATCCTCAATGTGTATCCATTTTCCTATGAATGACTCTTAATTTCTCATTCTTTATAGCTGAGTAATATTCCATTTTATAGAAAAACCACATCTTTATCCAGTTTCCAACTGATGGGCAAATTGGCTGTTTCCAAGTTTTAGCTATTACAAACTGTGCCACTATAAACATGATGTGCATATACCACTGTGACATGATTCTTTTAGTTCTTTTGTAAAGATACCCAGTTAGAGGGATGGCTGGGTCATACGGAACCTCTAGTCCCAGCTCTTTGAAGTATCTCCATATTGATTTCCATAGTGGTTGCACCAGTCTGCACTCCCACCAACAATGGAAAAGGTCTCCTTTCTCCCCACAACCCCACCAACATTTATTATTGTTTGATTTCTTGATAGCAGCCATTCTTGGTGGGGTGAGGTGGAATCTCAATGTTGTTTTCATCTTCATCTCTCGAATGACCAGTGATGTGGAACATTACCTGCTGCTTTTGCTTCTTTGTCTGAGAAATGTCTGTTCATTTCAGATGCCCACTTTAGAATTGGGTCTTTATATTTGGGGGGGATGATTGTTTTGAATTCTTTACATATTCTAGATAATAGTCTTTTGAGGAGCAGCTGGTAAAAATGTTTTCCCACATTGTAGGTTGTCTCTTAGTTCTGTTGATGGTTTCTTTTGCAGTGCAGAAGCTTTTTAATAAGATGAGATCCCAGTTATTGATTCTTTTTGCTAGTTCCCGTGCTACTGAAGATTTGTTAATAAAAACTATTCCTATGCCAATGTCTTCAAGAGTTCTGCCTAACTTATCTTCCAGCAAGTTTAGTGTTTCTGTTTTAATATTTAGATCTTTCATCCACTTGGATTTTAATTTAGTGCATGGTGAAAGATAGGGGTCTAGTTTTAATCTTTGGCAGGTTGAAATCCAGTTTTTCCAACACCATTTATTAGAGAGGCTATCTTTCCTCCAGTGAGGATGGTCAGCTTCTTTGTCAAAGATGATGTAGCTGAGTACATCTGGATTTGTTTTTGTGTCTACTGATCTACTGTTCTACTGATCCTCAGATCTGTTTCTTTGCCAGTACCATGCTGTTTTTCTCACAATGGCTTTGTAGTATAGTTTCAAATTGGGAATTGTCATACCTGCTACCATGTCTCTGTTGCCTAGGATAGCTTTTGCTATTCTAGGTCTCTTATGGTTCCAAATGAATTTTTGGATTCTTTTTTCTAGTTCTGTGAAATATAGTGTTGAAATTTCAATTGGCATTGCATTGAACCTGTATAGCATTTTTGATAGTATGGCCATTTTCACTATGTTGATTCTTCCTACCCAGGAGCAGGGGATATCTTTCCATTTTCTTATATCCTCTTCGGGCGGGACTGGGTAGCTGCGCCCTCCCCTGCCTGCATGCCACCAGCCTCAAGCCTCTGATTTTACTCATAAGGAAATGAAGGCCTCAAAGGGCTGTGATTCCTCACCTGAAGTCACATTTGTGCAACATGTGATTCACAGCAATCACTTTAACAGTGGTATGTAGATGTGATCCTTAGTAATATGATAAAGCCTAATTTCATCAACATCCATCTTGAATTATACTGTCACTGGTATACTCCAGTGATGATGCATAAATTTGTGTTTTCTTGACTATATTTCAACCTAGGGAGAGAGTTACTTTGCAACTCCCTCTATATCTACTGAATAGACGTACATGTGCTATCTGAAATAGCATTAAGAAGAACAAATAGCTATGAGTGCAGCTACATAGGTTATCTAAAAGTTCTAATAAGACTTTATTAAGCAAGGATTGATAAAAGTTCTCATATAAAGGAATGCCATGACATTAATTAAATTGGAGTTCTCTTAGTACTTTCAGTTATTTTTTTCACAATCAAGAACAGTTTATTTTCAGGCCAGGGATTTAGCTCATTGGTTCTGCTGCCTCTCTCATAAGCCCAAGGGCCTAAGTTCGATCCCTGGTACAAAAATAAAATAAAATAAATTTTTAAAAGAATGGTTTATTTTCTGTCAAATGTTATAATCTGACACGGTTATGCTAAAGCTCAAAATAGATCTAGTTAAGCATTACTGGCCTTCAGTTAATCCCAATGTGGAGAAAGCTTTCCTTTCTATATATTTTGGTTATTTTAATCTAGTGTTAACCACTAACAATTTACCCTGTCCCCTGGGCAGCATGTTCATTTACATTCTAACTATCCTGGGCTGGGACAGATATCATTTTAACCAGTCAGTTCCTATATTGAACAAATTGGATAAAAATTATTGTTTCTTATTTCCTGCTATTTTATAAAATTAGTGAAAAAAGTGCAGTTTTTGGTCATTTTGTATTTAAATAATTGGACTGGTAAGTGGTTGAAACTCTTAGTATCATTGAAAAGTTAGAGTGACAAGATAAAACTGTGATCTGTTAAATAATAAGGAAATTCTGAAGAGTAACTACTGTTGTATTAACACATAAACTATTCCTGCTTAGCCAGGAATTCATTGTAGTGTAGTATACTAAATACTAGTATGACACTATATGTAATATGTAACTTAGGTTTCCTTCCATTATTCATGATTTTGCTGTGTGAATATCACTCACTGCAGTGTAAGGAAGGAAAATGTGGTCTTGGTAGACAACTGGTTTTCAGACCAGTATGATAAATCACTCTGAGTTACGTGACTCAGGCTTACTTCCATCCTTACTGTTGACTAAGTCAATCAGGTGACTCTAAGAACATTGAAATTAGTGGTCTTAAAGTGATACGATAGTCACATGTTCAAAAAGAATGATTTGAAAACCAGTTCATTTAGCATATTATTGTCCTGTCCACATGATTTCTGTAGTTCATGGCACCTTATTTATTCCTCACCACTCCTTTGATCACCAGACTAAAAATGCAGAAATCATTCTTTGTTCTGCTTTTCCCTTTCCCTCATATCTAGAGTCATCAAGCCCTAAAATCAAGCTGGGTGTGTATGCTTGTATTCCCAACACTTGGGAGGCTGAGACAGGCAGATCACTGGATTCAAAGTCAGCCTGAACTACATAGCAAGATCCTGTCTCAAAAAAAAAAAAAAAAAAAAAAAAAAAAAAAAAAAAATGTCCTAAAGTCACAACTGTCATTCTGCCCCAGAGTGCTTCTCGGTTCTGCCTCCCTTTTCTCCATGCAGCACACACTGCTCTAGTTCCATCCTTTACTTCTCAGCTCTTACAGTGGACCCTTACATATTCTCAATTTGGAGTTCATGCACCTTTTCAACCCATCTTTCATAAGAATGTAGAATGACTTACTAAATTCAAAGATGCAACTTCATACCTTATTATGTTAAAACCTTCCCTGCCTTTCAGTAAAGCCATCCTACTTAGACAGGCTTTTTATCTGCTGGCCCCTTGCCTCCTTACCCAAATTATTCCTAGAAGTACCCAGTGGCAGAGGAGACTACTCCTGAGCCTGCCTGGAATCCTGAATTATGTCTACTGTCTTAGCTTTAACAGCATGGAAAATTACAATTTATTTCCTGAAATAGTATTTCATTTAATATAAAGCATTTTCAATTACTTGTCCTGAAATAAAATAAATCTTTGTCAAGATGATAATGTAGCAGGTGTGGTGGCTCGTGCTTGTAGTTGTAATCTCGGATGCAGGAGGATTTTGAGTTCCAGGCCACCCTGGACCACCTAGCTAGACTCTGTATCACTCTGTAGTTCAGGCTGGTCTTGAACTCCCTGTGTTGCCTAGGCTGGCCTCAGCTTGAGGTGATCCTCCTGCTTCAGTGCTGCAAGCTCTTTGCAGGCATGCACAGCATCCAGCTCGTCCTGAGATTGCAAATGTTCACCGTGCGCTGCTTCATTCCACACTCCAGAATTCTTTCCAAACCAAGCTTAGTAATAGTAAGCTTGATGGCAGATCTATCATCACCTCTTCATTCCTTTAGCATTAAATAGTACAATAGATGCTCACTAGTTATTGAAAAAATAATGGAATAACTGAATTATATTGGGAAAATAGTGTTAAATGCTAGCACTGGGAATATTGTAGAATGTGGTCATTTTTGTCATAGGAGAACTTTGATGACACTGTGAATGTTATGTTTTCTCACCCACATGCTGGGAAGCGAATTCAGGGTCTCATGCATGCTCAGCAATTGCTCTAAAAGGGCAATGTATCTCTAGAATAAAAAATATTTGTATTTAAAATCATTTTCTGGCACATCTGGCTGAGGCAGGAAGATCACAATTTGGAGCCAAGCCTAGGCAACTTAGTGACTTAGCAAGACCCTGTTTCAAGGCGGGGTGTGGGGCTGGAGATGCTTAATGTGAAAGCCCTGAGTTCAATCCCTAGTACTACCCAAAAGCAATCATCTCTGGCATAGAAAGTACAAAATGCATGGGAAAAATCACATATTGTACATACTCAACTCTACAGATTTTCACACAACCAGCACCCATATCTACTGTAGCACTTTTCCTGCCCCTCAGAAGTCTCACACCTCTTACTTTGTAGCCCTTTTTGCAGTGTAGATTAGTGCTACAGAGTCATTTCATATTTGAATACAATTCAAGAACAGAATAAATAAAAATGTTTCTATCCTATAACAAAATAATTACTTAATATTCATTATTAATAGCCAACACTACAGGGCCTGGTATTTGAGCTCATTGTTTCTGCTGCCTGCCTTGCAAGCACAAGGACCCGAGTTTGATACCCGGTACCAAAAAAAAAAAAAAAAAAAGCCAAACCTACAAAATGAAAAAAATTCGCTTTAGTACTTTAAGTAGCCCTTTTAATTGTCCTAACCAAGAATCATATTTAAGTCTTTTTTTTTTTTTTTTTTTTTTTTTTTTCTTTTCGGTATCAGGGATCGAACTCAGGTCCTTGTGCTTGCGAGCTAAATGCGCAGCCCACCAAGAGTCGTATTTATCAATGACTGCACTCATGTATTATTCAGTACAAAAATGTTAGTAATAAGCATTAAATACTCATTTTAACTTTTGTGTTAACAATGAAAAGTACAATCCTTTTATGTCTAAAAGTCATATTACTTTGATTTCTGTTTTAGAGTAGTAATTCTCAATGGGGAGGGGCTTTTTTTGGGGGGGAGACATTTTTGGGTGTCACACTTGGAGAATGCTACTGACATCTGGTGAGTAAAAGGCTGAGACACTGTGAAACTTAATTCACAGAGTAGTCTCCCCTAAACAGAATTATGTAGCTCACTGGCTAAGGATCTCCATAGTACCCAGGCTTAGGCAGTATTTTCTGAAGAATGGAGAGAGTGTTTGTGTTTGGTGCCAGTTGAAGTGAGTTTAGGTCCATAATGATGAAGGTCAGAAATTGAATTCCATAGGCACGAGTCCAATTTTCTGTAGCCCGTGCACCCCAACCCCAGCCAGAGGTCTTGAATGTGTTTGCTACTGAATATAAGAACAGTGACAGTATACTGAATGTTTCAGTATAAAGTTATGACCACTCTGGAAAACCTCTCAAAACGTTTTTTACTTCAAATCTACCTCTCCTCCTGGAGCTACTTTTCATTAGATTGGAATCAGGTTGTAAACTATGACTAGCAACCTCGTTTAATGTTAATTGATTCCTGAGTCAGTGCTTTAGAAGCTTGAAGCTCAACAAATGTTACCTTATTTGTAGGCAGTTATCCAACTCAAGCCGCAGTCACCTGCCAGCTGTTGGGAGGGGCTAGGCAAGGAGTCCAGTAACTCTCCACAAGCACTAGACCGACATACTCCATTGAGTGCACGAGGTCGGATTCATGCAAGTTAGTGCTGGTAATAAGTAGAAATTAATATTGGTAAAGTTCTTCATATAGCATTTCATTTTTCTCTCATGAGCTTATTGGAACAAACCCAGTCCTTATGCATACTAAGCACTTTACCACTGAGTTACACTCCTGGTCCCGTTTTCTACCTGTGACAAGTTGATCTACCATGAACAAAGAGAGCTGCACTTAAAACATGGCCTAAAGCAGAGGTGGCAAACCTATGTCATGCATTTTACTATGTTTTTAAGATGAAAAATGTTGGGTCGGGGATTTAGCTCAGTGGTGCCATGCCTGCCTGGCAAGTACAAGGTCCTGAGTTCAATTTCTGGTAACCCCCCTATAAAGACAAAAGTTGTCAATGAAGAGTTTTGGTTTTTTTTCCTAAACTAAAACCTCAGTATTCCTATTTAATTGCAGTGTTGGCATTAAGTGATAAGTAAGTGGGTTTGGGATTATAGTTTGTCGGTCTCTAAAAGGTAGGTCATTGGTGGCCTGAAATATTTATTGATAAGCAAGAAATAACTGGCTTTCATATAAACTATTTCTCTAAAATATATTACATAAGAATGCTACAACAAGCCAAGGTTTATATAATTGGAACTGTAAATCTTTAACTCCTTAAACTTTAATGTTTAATATTAAAATAGAAACACTAAATCTGCTAAAAACTCTTGAAGACATAAGTGTAGGGAAAGACAGTGAATAAAACTCCAATCTCATAGAAAATAGCACAAAGAATCAACAACCAGGATCTCATCTTACTAAAAAACTTCTGCAGAGCGAAAGAAACCACCAACAGAGTGAAGAGACAACCCACAATGTGGAAAAAAAATTTGCCAGCTATTCCTCAGATAAAGCCCTATTATCTAGAATATATAACTCAAAAAACCAGACACACACACACCCCCAATTTAAAGACCCAACCCAAAAATGGGCATCTGAAATGAACAGACACTTCTCAGGTGTAGGAATAGAAATGACAAATATATGACAAAATGTTCAACATCACTGGTCATTTGAGAGATGCAAATTAAAACAACAGTGAGACTCCATCTCTAGAAAGAATGGCTGCTATCAAGAAATCAACCAATAACAAATGCTGTCAGGGTTGTAGAAAAAAAGGAACCCTTCTCCACTGTTGATGGGAGTGTAGACTGGTGCTACTGCTGTGGAAATCAGTGTGGGGATTCCTCAAAAAATTGAAACTAGTCGTTCCATTCAACTGACCTATTCCCTTTCTTGGTATCTTACCAAAAGAATTAAAAGCATCATACCACAGCAATATATGCACAGCCACATTTATAGTGGCACAGTTTGTAATAACTAAATCTTGGAAACAGCCCAGATGCCCATTAGTCAATGAATGGATAAAGAAGATGTGGCTTTTTTAATAAAATGGAGTGCTACTCTGCCATGAAGAAAGATAAGCTTAAGACACACATTCAAATATAACACTGTTTCTCTCGTGTGAGAAACTGAAAGCATAAATAAGGACCACAATGATTAAATACATTGGGTAATAGGAAGAAAAGTTCAAATGAGAAGTGGGGAGTAAGGGAGGGGAGAGGGAAAGGAAAGAAGGGATAAGGAAAAAATATAAACAGCTTTTGTAAAGGAGAAGGGTTGAAAGGAGAGAGAATGGGGAAAACAAGGTGTATCGTACAGGTACAAATTCCTTATGGATGTTATTGTGTATATCTAAAATGTATTAATAAAAAGTAAAATTTTTAATTTTAAATAGTCTCTTTTGTACTGAGTGGCTCATTTGTATTATGGAAACATTATTTCATGGATTTGGTATTGGAGAATACACATTCATGAAGGAAAAAACCTTGGCTTTCACTTTCAAATCCTAATGAACAGTTTGAGCTTGGACCATTTTAGCTGTTACATTCCTGCTTTCGACCTGAGAAGGAGGGTGCTTAAAGGAAAGTAACAAATAAGGAATTAAGATAGTCGTATGAAGAAAGATCAGGAGGAGGGAGGACTGCTCAGGATCGGGAGTTAGGCAGTGAGCCCTGGACTCTGCCTTTCACCAACACTGGCTGTTCTCATGGTCAGCCTCGGCTGCTTGATAGACTTGAAGTGTAGGGTGTCACTTGCTCAGTCAGAGCAGTCGAAACTTTACTTTCTGAATCTTACTTTCCTTCCCTGTGAATCATTCTTTTGGCAACTGTCTCATTACTTGCTATCAGGAGCAGTCAGGGTCATAACTGGGATCCAGGGCTGGTGCAACACACCCATAACCCCAGCTACAGAGAAGGCTGAAGCAGGAGAGGGGTCATGAGTTCAAAGCTAACATGGGCAACATTGTGAGCCCCTGTATCAAAAACAAATTTAAAAAAGATCATAAATTGTAAGGAGCGGTCCTCAGTGCCTCATGTAGGAGATGCACCAATAAATGAAGGTGGAGAGTACCTCAACTATTTGGAGTTCTGTCAGCTAAAATGTGATATTTTGTCCCTATGGTCAGAGTCTGTCTTTCTGGTACTGTATGATGAACCTTGTGTATTTGGAAGTTCTCATACTGTCGTATGCTAATAATGCTCATGCCTATGAATGATGATCCTTAGTATAGATACAAAGTATGCAAGCAGTGTGTTTAAATGCTTTATTCTCTCTGTGTCAGCTTTGCCTTTAGAGCACACACATTGAGAGTACTGTATTTGTGGCCACAGAGAATGGAAGCAGAGAGCCCCAGATGGAGCAATGCTGGGTATGGACAGGGTGGCAGTGAAAATAATTGCATGACTGCATTGAGGGCTTACGAGTTTACTCGACAATGAATTTTTACAGCTTAATCAAATATATTTTTAAGGAAACTGTTACTTGTTTCCATAGCAAGGGCATGGCTGAGAAGAATTTAACAACTGATAGTGTAATATGGTGTCATTTCCTGGGCTCGTCAGAAGTCTCCAGCACTCTCACCATGTCCACATGGGGAATTACGCAGATTTTATGATGCACTGTCAGATAACCAGATTTCTCTCTCCCTTTGGGTGCAGACCCTAATTATCTCATGGCTAATGAGCGCATGAACCTGATGAACATGGCCAAGCTGAGTATCAAGGGCTTGATTGAATCAGCTCTGAACCTGGGCAGGACTCTGGACTCTGACTACGCTCCCCTCCAGCAGTTCTTCGTGGTGATGGAACACTGTCTGAAGCACGGTTTGAGAGGTGGGCTTTAATCTCCAATGTAGATGTGCATGCAGGTAGCTCCTAGTAACGCACACTCACAAAGAAAGCATTCTTTGTGGAAGCAAAAATGTAATCTGATGGATTGTAGGCTCTGTGGGAGCAAGGCTGTGATGACTTAAAAGACTCACTGGGCTTCAGAAATACAGATCATTAAACACAAGTTGGAAGGGCCATCGTAAGTGCCTAAGTCCAGTATAGCAAGTATGTCCAGTTGACAGGGAAATAGGCCTCCCCCAAGGTCACACAGTACACTGGGCAGAGCAGGTGCTAGAATTCATGTCTCCTGATTCTTCAGGGTTCAAAACTATAAGCTCTGAGGCAGAACCTAGTCTTACTTTCATTTGCTTCCTTTATTCCTCCCTTCTCAGTATTCAAACAGGGAAATGCCCCCCCCCGACACTGGACTACTTTCTTTACTAATACTATGAAGTTTTAAATACTAAATTGGTAAACTGTTTTATTAGAGCATTGGGCCACAAGTTCTTCCTGAAAATGACGGACTAAGTCTTGGGAAGTAGAGATGTTTTTATTTTCACAAAATTTTATTTATTCTGAAAGCAAGAATAATTTTAATGTCTTAATGATCTGATATAGGATTGGGTCCCTGAAAAGATGGGAGAAGTATGAAAGGGTGTGTGTGTGTGTGTGTGTGTGTGTGTGTGTGTAGTAAGAGCTTTATATTATGAAAATATTACAATGCTGCTTTGTTGTTACCTTAGCCAAGAAAACTTTTCTTGGACAAAATAAATCCTTCTGGGGACCTCTAGAACTCGTAGAAAAACTTGTTCCAGAAGCTGCAGAGATAACAGCAAGTGTTAAAGATCTTCCAGGACTGAAGTAAGTCAACAGATGAATTCTGTTTCTTAAGAGCAGCATTCTTATTGTCTCCTTGAAGAATGGTAGTAAAGATGACAATGCCCATAATTATTTTATAGCTATCCAAAAGGCATACTGTAGTTATGAGTAAACAATTAAGAAAGAAGTAGTATGCAGAATTTAAAAAGTGTGCCCTTGAAAGATAATTTTTTTTCCAAGAGAGTTGTCTTCACATTAAAATACCAAGCATTTTCTTATTTCTTTTTATTTTAAAGCATTTGTGAGATCAGCCTCAAGAGATTCAGTCTGGGGAGGTGGCTTGACCTAACTTAGTGAAAAACAAAACAAACATGTATTCAGCAGGGCTGGTGGATACATATGTATTATTCCCAGCACTCAGGAGCCTAAGGCAAGAGGATTGCAAGTTTGAGGGCAGCCAAGGATACATAATAGGTTCAAGACCAAGCTGAACTACATAGCAAGATCCTGTCTCAAAGAAGAAAAGAGTATTCAGTGGAGTTTGAGGTATGAGTATTAGAATAGGTGTCTAGTGAACCTTAGGAACTGTCACCTATGACTTGCCTTAAAATTTGGGATTACTGATCACTCACCATCCAAAATGAGATTAGTTTAATTTTAAGCGGATAAAGGATGAAACTGTCTGCATTAGCATTTGGCTAGAACATACTCCACAGTAAATTTAGGAGTTTTCAATACAAATCTGAAGGACAGTCTCCAGGGGTCTTGTCTTCACATGCAGTATAGTTTTTGCAAAAGCATCTGTCCCAAATATATCCCCAAGTCTTCTTGTCCCACACAACAGTACAGTACAGGGATGTAGTGGGAGAGGTGGTGAGGAGCACCTCCCTATGTTCATTTGTATAGAGACCACTGGCCAGAGCAGACATGTCTGCTCCACTGCGGTCCCTGCCGCTGTTAATCGTGCTGTTACAATTGTGCTTGGGTTGCTATGTTTTCTAGGACACCAGTAGGCAGAGGAAGAGCCTGGCTTCGTTTGGCATTAATGCAAAAGAAACTTTCAGAATATATGAAAGCTCTAATCAATAAAAAGGAACTTCTCAGGTATGAACATCTTTTTTAGCTTTCTTCATTCCTTGGTATGCTCTGTATCACACAAGACAACATAGATTAATCTCATGAGTATAATTTTGGGCAAGGAAACAATATACAAAATTACATTGTGTATTTGTTTCATTTATATAAAGATCAAAACGTACACAAAACCAATCTTTTATAATAGACAGGAAGCTGTGAACACTCCTATGCAGGATCCTGTGTGGATATAACTTTGGTAAATACTAGGGGACATGATGGTCATGTAGTAAGAGTGTGTCCCTGGGGTTTTGTGTATTGGGAATCACCACAGTGTTAAGCAGTATGTAATCATCTGAGAGTGTTCTCAACAATTTGTACCCATTTAGAACTTTTCACTTTTAGGAACATTGTTTCTCTTTTGGTTTAGTGTTTAAAGTGCCAAATAGCCTGTTTCAGAGAGGACTGCCTGAGGAAAAGGAAGATTGGACTACATGAACACAGAGTACATAATATAGGATGTTATAAAACCAGTATAAGCAAGGTTGTAGGAAATCATTTATTAAAACAGAAAGATACTATTATGTCAAAAACAGTTTTCAAATTAATTATAATGGTATAATCTTTTTTATTTTTCCTTAAAATATGTATATCTCCATAAATTACCTGAAATGTTATAGTATACTGTCTTAACAAGTTTTTAGTAAGTAGAATTATAAGGTTCCTTGCACATTTTCCTTGCTTTTTTTCCTGTAATGAAAATTGATTTTATTAAACAATAAAAGTGATCCCCTAAAAGTTTAAATCATCTTTAGCCTATTAGCATGCTGCTTATTAGGCAGGTTTTGTTAATTAGTCAAAAATATATAATTCAGCAGTTACTTTTTTATCAGTACATGTTTGCAGTACATGATTACATTCATTGTGAGGAGCTGGTATATAACACATCTTAAAGTTCACTTTTTTTTTTCAGTACTGGAAATCGAACTCAGGACCTTGCATTTCCCAGGCAGGCACAGAGCCACTGAGCTATATCCCTGGCCCAAAGCTCACATTTTTAAGATGTTTACTCAGTGCATTCATTACCAAAATGGTATGCTTAAATAGACTAAATAGGATAAGGCAATTTTTTTTTAAGCCAGCTAAGTTTTTAGATGTATAACAAATTGAAGAATTATCCTATGGTACACCACAAATACAAATATATCAGAAAAGTTTGAATACTTGTTTCAACCACAATACCATACTGACACTGCTTTTTTAGCCAGACCCTGTACATACGGTCTAAAAAGTTATTTCTGTACCTGTCACCTAAAATATTTACCGAAACCTTTGTGGTGTTTTTGTTTTGTTTTGTTTGTTTGTTTGTTTGTTTTGGTAACGGGGATCGAACGCGGGTCTTTGCACTTGCAAGGCAGGCGGTGGAACCACTGAGCTAAATCCCTGGCCCACTTTTGTGTTATTTTACTTTTTCACTCTTACCATAGATGACCATATTCAACCATGAGGCAAACATTTTCTCCTTGTTTCATTGTATCGTGGGTTTTGAGGCTTTATTATATTATTCTGTGGACTTATCTTTCAGTGAGTTCTATGAACCAAATGCTCTCATGATGGAGGAGGAAGGAGCTATAATTGCTGGCCTGTTGGTGGGGCTGAATGTCATTGATGCTAATTTTTGCATGAAAGGAGAAGATCTGGACTCTCAGGTATGGGAAAAGTATTCATTTAACCAAGAATATCACTCTTGAGTTCTGTTACATTTTGATGTGGATTCTAAGATATCAACCAAATTAGAAGAAATTAAGTTATAATAGGATTGCCTTTGGTTTTGATGTGAATATTAAAAGTTGGGTTTTTCATCTCTTGGAATTTTTTTTAATCTCACTGGCTTGACTGTGATAACCTATTGAACCTATTGAATGAATAGTCTTACATACAGCTGCGGTACATGGTGGTTATGAGTAAAGCTTCTGAAGCCAAATCTGTTACCATGAACTTAGTTCAAATTCTCTTCCTCATTTTCTAGCAGAATATATGTTGGAGTTACATGGTTTCTTGGTGTTTTGGAATCTTTGCTATAATGTGCTATAAAAGTATGTTAATTGCTGAACATATAAACATGTTGATTTCAGTGACAGTGTTTCTCACCTTTTCTGTATAACACACTACAATACATTTCTGTTAGGTTTTACTCTGTGAAAATAGAAATGGAAATATAATTTAGTCAGGATTTTACCAAATACAGTAGCTGAATAATAAAATGGCAATCTTAAATGAATACCTGTATCAGTGAAAGTTTGAAAGGAGCAACATCAAAATGTTAGCAGTTATCATCGAGATTATGGATATATTACTTTGGTTTGTATTCTCTGAAACTCAGGAGGATGTGCATTTTTTTCATAATGATAACTTTGAAAAAATTATTCCTAAAAGTGACTAGAAGTTCAGTAGCAAAATATCTGAAATAAGTAAAAGAGAAACTTTAAACCTTATTTGCATTTATATTAAGCATTGATTTATATTAAGCATTGATTTTTTTTAGTCATGATCTGGTCTTCTAGGTCCCATTGATTTAATTTTGATTCTTCCAGCTCATGTCAATTCTTTTTTTTTTTTTTTTCCTTTGGTTTTTGAGACAGGGTCTCACTATGTAGTTGAGACTGACCTGGAACTCACTATGTAGCCCAGGCTGGTCTCGAACTCACAGTGATCCTCCTGCCTCAGCCTCCCAAGTGCTGGGATTACAGGCATGCGCCACCACGCCCAGCTCATGTCAATTCTTGATTGCATTTTAAAATAAAACATTAAATTTTCATCATAAATTTCTGGTTTTGTCACGATAGTATTATAACGCGCCACCGCCCAGCTCATGTCAATTCTTGATTGCATTTTAAAATAAAACATTAAATTTTCATCATAAATTTCTGGTTTTGTCACGATAGTATTATGTGGAGTACCTAGAGAGAGACATTGTTTGGTGCCTTCAAAAAATTACCTAATTTTGTGTTAAATTCTGAAATCTCTCTGTAGGTTGGAGTTATCGACTTTTCCATGTATCTCAAGGATGGGAACAGCAGTAAAGGTAGTGAAGGGTATGTATACAGAAAATTAGATTTATTTTCTTTTTCTTTAGTATTGTTTCTCCTTTTGGTAGTGTTTTAAATTCACTGCAATATTGACTTAACAGACTTGCCAAAAGAATTTCTAAAGATAGATTTAATAAAGTCTTGCTGAGAATATCTCATTATTGTCCCTAGTGCCAAACCCTGAAAGAGTTTTATTATTATTATTATTATTTTTTTTTTTTTTTTTTTTTTTGTTTGTTTGTTTGTTTGGTACCAGGGATTGAACTTGGCACCTTGTGCTTACAAGGCAGGCAGCAAACCTACTAAGCTTAATTCTCGGCCCTGAAAGGGTTTTTAGTTAAGTGATTGTTCTGTTCTTTGGCTCAGGAACAAACAAAATAAAAATTTATAAAAGGAATCTAATTTCTCTACCTCTTAAAGTACTATTTGAAAACACAGCTTTTCACAAAAGGGATTTATTCTCAGTTTGCTTAAAATTTGCAGTATAAAATATACATCACGAGGTTACATAAAATATTCACATCAGGGTCAGTTATGACAGTACATGCCTATAATCCTAGCTACTCAAGACTGAGGCGGGAGAATCATGTTTGGGGCCAGCCTGGGCAACACAGCAAGACTTGTCACAAATTAAATAAAGAAAACGTTATGGAGAGCTGAGTGAGAGGTTTCTTGAACTCTATGCATTTACTGCTCTAATTGTAAATCTAAAATTATTTCAAGCAGCTTAAAATTTTTAGATAATATTTATAATACTTGGTGATTAGAGAACAGAAGTGTACCTTATACATTTTACATACCAGTTAAAAGCATAATTATTAGTCCAAAGTTTTAACCTTGGGCATTGAGTTTAAGAGTATACCACTCATTAGAAAAAAGAGTATATCACTCATTTGGTAGTTAGACAGCATGTGGAATTAATTTTGGCTTTTAGCAGAAGAGTCTCTAACTTGTGCTTGCTCTAGTTTGTTTGTTTTTGGTACCAGGGATCGAACTCAGGACCTTGTGCTTATGAGGCAGGTGGTGGAACCACTGAGCTAAATCCCCAATCCCTGCTCTAGTTTAATTGATCCTGAATACTTAACTTTTATACCCTTTTCTTTTCTGTTTTTTTTTTTGTACCTGGGGATCAAACTCAGGACCTTGTGCTTACAAGATCTGTGACAGCATCACTGAACTAAATCCCCAGCCCCATTTACTTTTTCCCCCATTTACTTTTAATACATGTAGCATTTATATGTGGCACATAAAGCAAATATATGGCCTTTGAGAACAACAGTATTACACCAGAGTGAGTTTAATTCAGCTTCTGTGATAAATGGAAAATTGTTTCTATAAATACTAGTGAAAGCTGAAAAATTAACTTGCAAAAAGAAAACTATATGCACTGATGGAGTATAAAACATTATACCTAAAATATAACTTACTAAAGTTTGTAAGCACTTTGTTTTTGTTTTAATTTTAACTCACTTTTTATTGAGTATAATTGACAAAATGATGTATATTTAAGGTATGCCTCACGTTTTGAGATACATATGCATTGTGAAGTAATTGTTACAACCAAGCTAATTAACATATTCCATCTCCTCACACACTCACAGCAGTTCTTTATTTCTTCCACTTCAAAACATTCTACAAGAGCCGGGGATGGAGCTCAGTGGGAGCATGCCTGCCTGGCAAGTGCACAGTCCTGAGTCCAACTCCCAGTGCCAGAAAAAAGAATAGAAAACAAAAAACATTTTATAATAGCACAAATCAAGGGAAAAAAATTAAAAGAAATAGGTGTTCATCTTACTGCACAAGCATAAAACAATGACAAAATACCATTCTGAGCAATTTCTTGATATATCTTTGTACATTAATACACTTTTAAAATAAAAAATAGGCAGTGCCATATGTGCTGTTCTGTGACCTGCTGTTTGACTCAACAGTGTAGTGGACTCATCAACATCCTGATCTCTTAACTGTGTAATCAGTCGCTTGTTTCCATCAACATTGCCTCCTTTACTCCCCTTCTCCTTTCCTTCCATTTGTCTAATAAGTCTCCCTTCTACTTTCCTGTTGTCTTTTTTAGGGAAAACACGCACTATTTGTCTTTCTGAGTACAGCTTGTTTCACTGAGCACAATCGCTAGTCCCATCCATTCTTCTCTAGGTAGTACACAGTAAATCCATCTTTTGTGACTGCTGAGTAGGCTCCACTGTGTGTGCGTCACGTTTTCTTTAACCATTCATCTATGGATGGGCACCTAGGCCGGCTCTGCATTGGTGTTGAGAATTGTGCCGCACCAGAGAGATACACAGGTGTCCCAGGTGCACTGACTTTTAATTCTTTCTGGTGTATGCCAAGGAGTGTTATTTTAAAAATTAAACTGAATGGTAGTTCTGTTTTTAGTTAGTTTGTTTGTTTTTTTGTTGTTGTTGTTTTGCTATCCCAAAACAAAACACTCTCCCTTACTGGTTAGCCTCTCCTAATCTCCCCCGCTAAATCAAGGCAACCACTGAGCCCCTCTGTCCTTCATAGATTTTCCTATTCTGAGAATCTTCTTTACTTCAAAATAGACCATGCTTATAGCAACAATAAAGAGTTTATCATACCTAGAGAAATAGAAATCCTGTGAAGTGAGCTCTCGCTCTATATTAGAATGAAACTAGAAACCAACTGCAGAAACATACTTAGAATACAGTAACTTTCTATTTAAGCACTTTGTTAAAGTGGATTTCATTTTTCTTTTTTCCTTCTAGTTCTGGAGATCAAAGCCAGGGCCTTCACACTGAGCTCCATCCCCAACCCTTTGATATTTCTTAGAGACAGAGTCTTGCTAAGTCACTGAATTGCCCAGGCTGAGCTTGGACTTGTGATCCTCCTGCATCAGCTTCCAAGAGTGCTACAATTATAGACATATGCACCCCAATGCCCTGCTTCATCTTTGAACTTCTGAGCCTTTCTTATCGATGTGTCATGGGGTTATAGATCAAGTCTGTCTTCTGGCTCAGTGTATCTGTGCCCTAATTTTGTTCTCATAATTTATGAAAAGAGTGGGTGGGATAAAGGACCTTGGTATTTCTGGTGTTACTTATTTTATCTTTTATTTCTTCTCCTCTGGCCCCCAGGGATGGCCAGATTACTGCAATTCTGGACCAGAAGAACTATGTGGAAGAACTCAACAGACATCTGAAGTAAAGAATGAATAAATAATATTGTTTTACTGAGATTTGTGGGGAGAAAAGTGAAGTATAAAAACAATGAACGACAAGCCGGGTGTGGTGGTGCACACCTATAATCCCAGCACTCGGGATGCTGAGGCAGGAGGATCTGTGAGTTGGAGATCAGCCTGGGCTACATAGTGAGTTCCAGGTCAGTCTCAACTACATAGTGAGACCTTTTCTCCAAAAAAAAAAGCGACAAGGATAAATTCAGAAAATGTTCAGCAAATTCAGAATTGTGGATTGCAGGCATTTAGTTAGGTACTGGATACATGAGGTTTCACTGAGTTTTAATAAAAGAGTATAAGATTATTATGAATTTATAACTAGTGATAAAAAACATCCACTTAAGAATTATGAAATATCTGACACATATAATTAAATTAGCAGTCTTCTTAACATAGTGGATAAAGCCACATTTCTCAAGACTGATCTTAAGTAAACTATTCATTATTTTAGTTCCTTCAGATGAGTCATATCCCTTGCTCCCTTGCTCCCTTGCATTTCACACTTAGACAATGAGTTGATTATTACCAAGTACTCACCAAATATTTTCAGAACTCTCCAGAGCATGAAGTAGTCTCCTTTGTCCAGCAGATGGTGATCCAAAACTGTTAATACCCTTAGTACTTTGATGTTTTTGTTATGCTAAGGACTGCTGTGATTAATTCAGGAGATCAGTATATCTATTAGAGACCTTGTTAATAATTTATAGAATTTTTGTTACTTCTGTAGTGAAATCCATTTTTAATTTAAGAATTATACTGTGACTGCTAATATTGGTATTATTTTTTAGTTTTCTTGGTTCCAGCTAAGAAATGCAATTTAAGCCAGTTTTTTCTGGAAACCAAGCACCTGTCATGACTATAATAAACTATAGAGATGTCAGCCAAGCCAGAAGCAACCATGTGACTATGATTGACAGTGAAATATAAACAGGACTCTATTATTTAGTTTTGCCTTAGTTTCTAACGTGTAGGATTGTTGAAAAGAATAAATGAAATAACGCAATGCAAGTAAAATAATTCAGAAGAGTGTTGAGCCAGGCATAGTGGCTCACACCTGTAGTCCCTGCTCCTCAGTCGGGGATTAAACGTTTGAAGCCAGGGCTGGGGATTTAGCTCAGTGACTCTGTGCCTGCATTGCAAGTGTTAGGTCCTAAGTTTGATCCCTGGTACGGGTGTGGGGTGGGGGGTTGAAACCAGCCTGGGTGGCTTAGCAAGCCCCTGTCTCAAGATTTATAAGGGGCTTGGAGTGTAGCTTAGTGCTTCCCATTTTCAGTCACTGAGGTGAGGGGGTCTACATTACTTAACTGAATACAGACTTCAGTGTCAATGATACAGCAACTAAGGCAAGACACCTTTATAAGTTGTCTTAAAGACTACAGGTCTATCAACACTTGTCAATATTAGACAATGATGATAAGTGTGGTAGAGGTCTAAAAGAGAAGGTACAGATTATCTGTTTTTCAATAAAGACTATACAGCTTTTTTGTGGGTTTTTTGGGTTTTTTTTCTCTCTCTCTTAATAGTGCTACAGTGAATAACCTTCAGGCAAAAGTAGATGCATTAGAAAAATCCAACACTAAACTGACAGAGGAGGTAAGTGTCCTCGAAATTCTTTGATCTGTAAAATTTAATAATGTGCGATAGTGAACCCAGTGAAATGTATGCCACCTTAGAAATACAGGACCTGAAGGGCTGGGATTTAGCCCGGTGGCGCCACACCTGGCTGGCAAGTACAAAGTCCTGTGTTCAATCCCCAGTACCGGGAGAAAAAAAAAAAAAGAAATAAAAAGTACTTGACTTGACTTTTCAGATGATATCTTCTCCAATACAGAGCTCTGCGCTCTGGCCAGTCGCTCACCCCAGGGTCCTTTACCCAGTCAGACCAAACAGCTGACTGGCTAAAGAATCGAGAACTGTTGTGTCTGGGCGGATCCTAGTACCACAGCGTGACTCTCATCATTCCTTGTTTAGTAAATACATGAGGCACTGTTTATGTGCTGAAGCTAGTCATTGATGTTTACTCGCCAAGAGCTGATTTATGTGTCAGCTTGGCCAGCTCCTGGCCCCTGTCAGTTTCCTCAGGACAGTGGGGTTGATAAGGCAAAGAGCACAGGTCAGAAGCCACAGTCCTTGGCCTGTGACCTCTGCTTAGGTGCCCCCAGCTCCCAAATCCAGCACCTGACTCATGAGGACGTTGCTACTTCCTCCTTTGGCCTCATGGTGACTCTGAAGAGCAGGTGAGGAGACTCTTGAGAAAAGTCCCTAAAATCAGAAGAGAAAATTCGCCACACGTTTTACTTAGGATTAATAAAGCTGGTGGTTTTTTCCCTTTTTAAAATTTCTTTTTTGGTTCAGGGGATCAAACTCAAGCCCTTCGGCTTGCAAGGCAGGCCCAGTGCCACTGAGCTAAATCCCTGGCCCAAAGCTGGTTTTTTTTCTAACTGGCCAAAGGCTGTGCTACAAATTTTCCTTTAATAGCATTAGATGTTTCTATGAACTATCCTCAGTAAAATTATCAGTATTTTAAAAGAATTTATCTATCTCTAATTGTAACAGTCCTTTTATGTACATTAGGATAAATTTGATTTAAGTAGAATCAAATCAAAGTCAAGAATATGTTGTTGAACCAGTTTTTCTTCAGAAGAAGCTTTACATTGTTATAATGTTAAGACACCTTTGTAGTTCTTTGGACTTCGTTTTTGAATGAAGATTTTTAAATTATAAATACAGAACTTCAGTGACCTTTAGAATCGTATCACATGAGGCTTCTCTGTTCTGCACAGACGCTTTCTACCACAATCCTGTGGCTGCTGTCCTGAGTGTGGCGTACTAGTTGGACAGTCTCTGAGATACCCACTCAGGTTCACAGCCAGCACATCCGAGCTTTCTAATATTGGGCCAAGTACTTAGGCCTCTGTTCCATTCCTTGGCTTACTTGTCTGTAAAATGGTTTACTTATCTCTACCTTATAGTAATAATTAAAAGTTTATTCAGATTAAATGGTGTATGCGCAGTAATGGCCTTAATTAAAGAGTATCTGGCACTGCCTAAGCACATAGTAAATGTGATTGGACGCTGTAAGAAATCCTAGCTACTTGGGAGACTGAGGCAGGAGGATCCCAAATTCCATACAGACCTGAGCAGCTAAGCAAGACTATCTCAAAAATAAAAGGCACTGTGGGGTGTGGCTCAGTGGTAAAGCACTCTGGGTTTAATCCCCAGTACTTTAATCAATCAGTAAATGTGGCTGTTAATTTTTCTTCATCACAAGACTTTTCTCACTGACTTAGATTTATTATACTAGCAACACTCATTTGTTCCTTATTTATCTTACCAATAACACTTATTTTCTTAAAACTGAACAACTTGGCATTATGTGTACTTTGTAGAAACAGATAGAGCTAGTCAGGACTCCTTTGCTCTTCCTATTCTGAGGTTTCAGAGGGTGTGTACAAACAGACCTCTTTCCCCAGTACGTCAGAATTAGAAGAATTGAGCAGATGCACATGTGAACATCTGCTTTGCTGTCAATCAGGTTGAATACACTCCCCTTGGGTCTGCAGCTGTAATCAGGTTTCCTAGTCCTTTCTTGGAAGTTAAGTCTCGGAATAACCTATCTTTTGACGTACTTAGATCTGGAGAGGAGACTGCTTATCCCGAATCCCATCTTTACACCTTAGTAAGCCCATGTGTCAAATAAGATAAGAAGTGGGCTTCAGACTCACCTCCAGAAAACATGCCTGGCCCTCCCCATTCTCCGTTCCCCCGTGTAGGAGCAGGAACCTGGCAGAGTCCATGTCTGCTGCTGGTGAGGAGCTGGCTGCCCTGTTCCTCCTGCTGGCCTATTTCAGGCACCTCCCATCCTCTGGGTTGAACTGAGTTCAGGAGGTGCAGAGAGGAGAGACCTTTCTTTTTCCTTCTGTAGAGCAACAGCTTTAATGCATCTTCTCAGTAACATCTTGCCAATGCCAGGACTTTATCTTGGTAGCTGTGTAAGCTCTGCTAGGGTCTGTTTACAATGAGAGCCCTGGAAGTGTTTGCTTTACTATTTGACAGTCATTGACAGGTCTTTGGGCCCTTAGGGTGGGTTGGTAGAAACAGTATGTTTCTACACACAGTTCCTTAGGAGAAATTTTATTGATAGCTTTCTTTATTTCTAAAAATGAGCCTGAAAATTATGTCCTGGAAGATTATAAATTATGCTGTCATTGAGAAATAAAAGAGGGAGCCAGGCGTGGTGGTGCACGCCTATAATCCCAGCACATGGGTGGCTGAGGTGGGAGGATCACTGTGAGTTCGAGACCAGCCTGGGCTACATAGTGAGTTCCAAGTCAGTCTCAACTACATAGTGAGACCCTGTCTCAAAAAAACACACAAAAAAAGGAAATAAAAGAGGTCCAGGGACTTAGCTCAATGGTGCCACCGCCTGCCTCAGAAGCCCAAGGACCCGAGTTCAATCCCTAGTACCAAAACAAAAAGAAATAAAAGATTATTTTTTTAATTTTATTAATAGCTTGCAGTTGCAAACAACAGGATTATTACCTTACAAGAAGAAATGGAACGTGTTAAAGAAGAAAGCGCCTACATATTGGAATCAAATCGCAAGGTGAGTCTTGCCTGGATTTATAAAATATCTATAGAGAACATGCTAGTGTGTCAGCCACAGGAAGTTTCCAGAAGAGGTGCCCTGTCTGTGCGGGTCACGCATGCTGTTTGGACCTGGCGATGGATGTGTTTGACAGTGGAGGTGATGGGCCAGCTACACCTTCTCATACCTCGCCCTTCTTGCCTTCAGGGCCACCTACATGTTTAGCAACTACAGAAAAGTGTAATTTGGTTTCCTGCTTTATGTACTAATCATTTTTACTACACCATTATTTTCACACCATGTTACTGTTTCATAAGAAGTGACACCTCATTAATCTGATATCCTGGGAAAGAGTGACCATGTAAATGAGTCTTACAGATAACTGAATCCCTTGAAGCACCGAACTTTAATACATGTCTACAGATCTTTTGGCAAACCTTTTATTTATTTCACAAGCCTTCTTAAATGAGAAGACGTAACCCCCTAGTCATTCTTGGTGGCTGAAGATCATCACTGTGAACGCTGTTCTAAACTGTAATGGCGCTACTTTAGGGGCCCACACAAAGTGGTAGTGCTTCCATCAGCCACACTCAGCTATTCCAAGGTGGCATGAGAAAGTTTTCCTGCGCATTAGGGTTTTGGGAATTTACCGGCATCTTTCTTTACTGCTGGTAGTGTTGCTCACTCTAGAAAAGCCTAGAGCCTCTCCACTTCCTCTGTCTTCATACTCCTGATCTAAGGACATAGGCATCAACCATCCAGCCAGTGAAATTGCTCCCATAGAGTAACTGGGCCCTGAGTGGGAACAGAAGCAGTTTCTGCATGCAGAGTGAGTGGCATTAATATGTGAGCTTCATGAATACAGCTGTGAATGCTCAGAAGAATTTTTTTACCTACTTATTTCTAATGTGACCCCTCGATAAGACTCCAGAGTTGAGAACTCTGGAAAATTAATATAGTATCACGTAGACCTTTGGTCCAACTCATATTTTGCAGTGAATACTGTTATTTCTTAAAAGCTGTTTTTAAAATGTCTAGCTTGTGTTTTGGTAATGTGTTTTAGGTTTTTAAGTAAAGGACAGGAAACTCCTAATTCAGCTTAAACCTTTAAAATTTTCTAGACTTAGTTTCTTTATTGTCTCAATTCACTGTTATACCTACTTTTAAGTATCACCACTTTTTTGTACTAAGCAGTGATTCTGGTATCTGCTAATTCTTTGCTGATTATTTAACTCCTTGAATATATATTATCTTATTTTTCAAGGGTCCTAAGCAAGACAGAACTGCCGAAGGGCAAGCACTGAGTGAAGCAAGAAAACATTTAAAGGAGGAGACACAGTTACGATTGGTAAGCATTGCTGAAGTTCTTATAGCTTAGGAAAATATGAAAAGTAGCCTCCTGAGGTGTTGTCTTGCAGACCTATTGATATACGGGATTGTTCTATAAAATTTTTATAAATCCTATGAAACTCTTATTATTCTTTTTAACCCACATTCCCCATAATGCTTTCTCAGTCCATTTTTTTAGTATTCCCAGCAATATGATTTTGCCGTAAAATCTTTTTTTTTCTTTTTTTTTTTCTTTTTTTTTGCCTCTGTAGTTTGCATCACAGGCATATTAGATGTACAGAAGCTACTTTTAAACTCTGCAGTCCCCACTTGTCCCTCACCTAACCTTTGTTCCTGTAAAGATTCAATAGAGCTTGGAGGGAGCAGCTTCTCTTCCCCTAAGAATCCTAAATACAGAATCATACTCTTTAGCTGTTATTTATGAATTTATTCTTAATCTTAGATACAAGTGGGAAAATTTATAGGAAGGAATACTATTCCTATAGCATAGTTTATCCAGCTATTAGGCTGTGGGTAAACCCTGGTATGAGCGTATTAGCTCATACTAAAATTCGATTGATAAACAAAGGAAACCCATACCATAATGTCTCTAAGGACCGGGAAAAGCCTGAAAATAAGAGTGACTCCATCTGTGCTAAAAAGGTATTACAAATTACCAGTTTAGCAAGAGGGGTGGCGCACGCCTATAATTCCACCAATTGGCTAAGACAGAAGATTGCATTGAGTTTGAGGCCAGCCTGGGTGCTTCATAGTGAGTTCAAGGCCAGCCTGACCTACACAGCAAGACCATGTCTCAAAAATAAAAAAAATTTTTAAAAAAATTAGCAGTATGTAACAACTTCAGGTTCAGTTATTTTAATGTCCTTAAAATAGTTAGCATTTGCCGCCTGTGTGGATAAAAATTAGATCTCAAAACACTTTTCCTAAGGAGGATCCTAGAAATAATGCAGCATTCCCATTTACCCTGTAGTTCATTTATAGTCACGTGTAGAGGAAAGTCTGTGTTCAATAGTACATACTAAAAATCTTTAAATTTTTCATATTTTTAAAATCATACTAAGATAAACATTTGTTAAGGAAGTAGGTAAGGCCCACAGTGTCCCTGGGAATAGCACAAGTGCAGAAGAACCTCAAGTCTTTGTGTCTTTGCTCATCCGAATAATGTTGCTGTAACTTGGTGTGATAGCGCATCTGTGATCCCAGCACTCCACAAAGCTGAGGCAGTAGTGTCACAAGTTCAAGACCCATCTGGGTAGCTTAGCAAGACCATCTCAAAGTAAAAAAATTAAGGGTAGAGATGTAGCTCAGTGGAGAGCCCTGGGTTCAATCCCCAGTAACAGTGATGATGGTGTTGTACTAATGTTGAAACAAAAAGGATTTTAGGGTGAAGTAAATCTAAAAATTCAGTTATATATACTGATCATTCCAGTAGTTGAGATATTACCCTGGAGACTCTGAGTTCTTTCTGCATTCCTTGGATTCTTGAACATATCAACATTCAAATTTCAGGGAATTATAACTGCCTTATTTTGTGCTGATTACTATAACACTGTACATTTCTGTAATAGACACAGCAGTGTCTAAATGTCTACTGAAGTACCTCAAGGATGTGCTTAACTAGCACTGTCTTTGGCTAGCAAGTTTTCAGATTTGTTTGTGACTGAGAAAAGGTCCTGTGTTACCCCAATTATTACACATGATCGAGCAGTGATAAAGCAGTGATACGTTACCCTAACTATTCTGAACTCAGGACCTTGCACTTGTGAGGCAGGTGGCAGGCACCAAGGTGCCACTGAGCTGAATCCCCAGCCCACCCTAACTATTCGTATGCTAGCGTCTCTGACATGAATGAGTGCTCTTGACTCTCTTGGCTGAGCTGCAGACCTGCCTTCCTCTAGAAGATTTTATGGCTTATCCAAGCAGAGTAGAGTGTAAGCCATGTCCTTTGTCTGAGGCAGGATGTGGAGAAGGAGCTGGAGCTCCAGATTGGCATGCGGCAAGAGATGGAACTGGCCATGAAGATGCTGGAGAAGGACGTCTGCGAGAAGCAAGAGGCGCTGGTATCTCTGAGGCAGCAGCTGGACGACCTCAGGGCCCTCAAGCACGAACTGGCCTTTAAGCTGCAGGTAGGGAGGGGCCTACTGGCCACCACAGTCCTGGGCCCCCACCTCTTGTGCTGCAGGGGCATGCTGGGAATGCACTTGAGGCCCACCACAGCAGGTATTCTAGGAGTCAGACCATCCTAGGACCCCCAGTCACTGTTCTGGAAAATCAGGGCCACTTTTTGCATTGCAGAGAAGCTTGGGACTCTTCTTATCCTAAGATAATTTCTAGCCTTTCTCTAGCCTTAACATGCCAGTTGAGTTACACATTCCATTCCTCCAGGCTGCACACATAGCAATACTAACATTAACCAGATTGCTTTTTTTCCATTCGAAATTAACTGATATGCAAATATAAGAGCATTTCTATTTCTCTGTTTCCCACTTACCATTAGGTTCAAATAGCATGTGTGATTATATTTCATGATTTTATGTTATATAGATCTTCTGTAATTATTTTACATACAGAGTTCAGACTTAGGAGTAAAACAGAAAAGTGAATTAAACAGTCGTTTGGAAGAGAAGACTAATCAGATGGCTGCTACCATTAAACAACTGGAACAAAGGTAAAGGTACTGTTTCTTTATAGAAACACAGAGCTATCACAGAAGTGAGGAGACTTGTTATGCATTCATTGAGCAGAAAATATATAAATTATTTCAACCTAAATCAGAAAGAAAGCTAGTTAAATTTTATCTTTGTTTTCTAAAACATCACTGAAAACATTGCTAAGAAATGCCATCCTTTTCTGACTTCTTCGAACATCAGAAATGGGTGGGCTGGAGATTTAGCTCAGTGGTATCATGCCTGTCTTGCAGGTGCAGGGTCCTGACTTTGATCCCCAGTACCAAAAAAAAAAAAAAAAAAAAAAAAAAAAAAAAAAAAAAAAAAAAAAAAAAAAAAAAAA
>NW_022900947.1:55468197-55507920 GCF_012274545.1 Fukomys damarensis
AAAAAAAAAAAAAAAAAAAAAAAAGAAAGAAAGAAAGAAAGAAAGAAAAGAAAGAAATAGGAACTTAACATGCCTTATAATCCCAGCATTTGGGAGGCTGAGGCAGGAGGATCACTGTTGAGTTTGATGCCAGCTGGGCTGCGTAATGAATTCAATGCCAGCCTGGACTACATGGTGAGATCCTGTCTCAAAAACAGAATGAAAGAAAAGAGAACCCATTTCATTGTCATGATGAGAAGTATAAGTGCAAAGATGAAAGGTCTTTTAAGTATGTGTTTGTAATTGTGTGATTTTATTTTTCATCACCTTTGACTACTTTACTGCCAGATCCTGAGATAAGGGTCCTTCTAGCAGTACCTGTTCCTGATCTTTCCCTCCCTTCTTCACCTTGAACCCTCTCCTCTTTTCTCTGTTACATTCTTTTTCTCCTGACCTCTCTTGCATGGCCATAGCTTCCTCTGACTCCTCCAGCATGTGTCCCGCTCTGCTCTATGCCTGTGCCAGCTGCCCCACCTCATGCTCATAGCTCGTCTGCCCAGAGCACACTCTTCCCTGTGTCTGTCTGAAACCCCAGGGTTCTCTGGGTGACTCAGCTGCCAAGAGAAGTAGCTGAGACTTGAAGGCTGATTGCAGCACCTGAGATCATTTGATGTTTGCACTTTTGTTTTGTACAAAATAAAGAACAGTGACAAAGTTTATTTGAAAAAGTAAAAGTGAAGAGTGAGGAAGAAACTGGCTGCCCAGAGAGCCTGGGCTGAATTTAAAAAGCTAAAGCACCCTGCAGGACACAGAGTGGGCTATCAGGCTATCGTGAGGAGGACCACAGGGCCTGATCTTTGCACTTTTAACACCGACTTAGCCCTTCTTACACTTGAGCAAAACCAAACTTCTGGTCCTTGTGTATGCATTCCATCTTTCACATCCATTTCTTTTCTGATAGTTCACCAAGCAGAAATACCCTTCCCCTTTCCACTGGGAGTGTTCTTTGATAGATTTTTTTACATTAGGCTCAGATGCCATCCATAAGCTCAAGAGCTTCTGCCTGATACCTCTTCACAGCTAGAAGTAATGTCCTTGGGATTTTCATAGCCTTATATTCATCTCTCTCTGTACCACTTACAGATCTTCTCACTGTCTCTTAACCTTCCAATCCTCTGTGTAGCGTATCTTTCAGTTCCATGAGGTTAGAGAGCTGATCTTTTAAGGTCCATCATTGGATCTGTCTTAGTGCCTTGAATATACGAGGCATAAATTGAGCATATTAATGAATGAATGAGTGACTTTTCTTCAGATGATTCTTAACCAAGAAGAGTCCTTGAGCAGTAATGCATATTAATTTTAGCTCAAAATTAATTGCAGATTTATAAATAAACTTGAAATCTCTGGTGTGTATGGTAAATGAAAAGGTATTCTGGGTGTTGGGTGAGGTGGTGCACATCTGTAGTCCCAGCACTCTGTGAGGCTGAGGCAGGAGGATCACAGCCTAGCCTGGATGACTTAATGAGAGTCTGTCTCAAAATTTAAAAAAAAAAAAAAAATTAGAAGGTTAGAAATGCAACTCAGTTTGAAAGCCCTGGGTTCAATCCCCAGTACGACCCCCAAAGAAATGGTATCCCAGGAAAGAATGTTATCTAAGAACTGGCTTTTAAGCAGTTATGAGTTTATGACTTAAACTAATTTTAGTATTCATCAGTTGTGCTTTTGAAGTGTACCAGATTATTTTTCAGTGTTTTTTTGACTTGGCATTTTAAGTAAAACTAAAATAATGAGTCATCTCTCTGAGTATTACGCTGACTTATTCTCTTGTGATCTTTGTGTTCCCTGTTTATCCCTTTTCTCATTCCCCTTCCACTTCATTTTCATCTTTACTTTTTTTAGTGAAAAAGATCTGGTGAAACAGGCAAAGACCTTAAATAGTGCAGCAAATAAATTGATCCCAAAACATCATTAGGCATTTATATAGTTAGTCACCTCACAAGTCTCGTATTCCAAGTTAACTGTAAAAGGAAGAAATCTGAAAGTTATTACATTTAAGCTCTGGTTCTATATAAAATGTCACCAAAAGTTGGCTTTGAATTTGTTGGATTTTTAAAAACAGTTGGATATGTAGGTTGGGTTTTTTATATTACTTTCTTCCCAGAGTTAGGAAATTTGTATAAATTCCAAAGTAAATGCAAAATAAACTTAAATTATCTCTGAGTTGATTAATAAGTAAAACAATTAAAAAACGTAAAGAATTGAAGCTCTGTACATACACTGACACTGCCTTTATGACCCAGGCCTTGACATTACCGACTCTTGGGCCCGGTCCACGCCCACACCTGCATCAGCAAGCCTGTCCTGCGCTGCCATGGAGGGGCTGTGAGGGACGCTGCGCGAGCTGGACTCTGAGGCAGTTCTGTCTTAGGCTACCACCCCTTTTCACGTTTGTTATGTAGGTTAAGTCCCCAAGCCAAGAATAAGTACTTAGTACAGTATTCCATTACAGTTATATTCTTAATTACCCAAGTTGCTTGAAACATTTTTGCCTTAGTAACTGAACAAAAGAAAAACAGCATCCTTACACTTTACAGTACATAGAGATAAAGTTAGTGATTAGGTAACTTAGACAATATCATGCAGAAGCTTGAGGAAACCCTCCTGATATTTGGCATCTTCCAGCTTGGCCCTTTTTCTGGTATTCCAATTCCAGTTAAGCAGCTCAGAGCAAACAGTTTTAATAAAAACATTCCTATTAAAAATGCTCTGTACACTTTTCAAATCTGTTCTGCTTTTCTTACTGGCAAGGAGGACAACATGGAGATGAATAATGATTCCTGTCTGTCGTTTCTTTACCTAGAGATATTCACTGCTTCTGTTACTTTCTGTTTAAATGAGGGTTTGCTGCAGCTTCTCGGAAACTAATAATTGAGTTATTAGCAAACATTTCAGTAGGAAACAGATAAAGAATAAACTTACATTTTTTATTATTTACTATAGAAAATAAAGATTCCCAGTAGATATACACAAGCAATATTAGCAGGGCTTCTTTTTCTACATGACCACAGGTCTAACCCTTTGTGGATTTACACTGTAAATAATCCTATTAACACTGATTTTTTTAATGATTTTTTTTTTATTTGTGGAAATAGGATTTTTACATAAGCCTTCATTTTTGCAAAAGGTCTTGACAAAATGTTTGAGATTTTTGTTGTTTTTTTCTTTTTTCTCTTTCCAGTATGATTTGCAGCATTTTTAGCTGCAGAAGTGGGGACAAAATAATTCATTTGCTTCCATCTCCTGTTTATTCCTGACAAAACCAGAATCAGGAGAGTAAGATAGGTTTTGTGTATGTCTTTTTTTTTAGGTCCTTGCATAAACTTGTACCAAAATCAAGTCAAATAATATATGTTAGAACAGATATCATGGAAGGTCCTATGCTCTTGAACAACATGTTTTAGTTCTATTAATTTTGTACCAATATAAATAAAACTCTTACTCCATTCTTTATCTAACTTTTGCAGTGAGTCGCCTTTTCTATGAGCATTTGGAAGGAGTGATCAAACGCCAAATAAAGACTATGCATAGCATGCATCTGATTCTACTATAGAAAAGCCCCAAACATGACTCTTTATAGGTGCACAGCTATAAAATGTTTAAAAGAAGCATCCCTCAGAACCTTCCAGGGAACGTGACAGGAGCCTTCTGGAGGCTTCATGCTGAGCTCTTTGTTCAGTTGCTCACACACCATTTGGCAGGAATGCAAAGAAAAGAGGCAGCCAAATTCTAACAAATTCTCTTCATGTACAGTAACCTGAGGCCTGGGTAAGGGCTAATGTATAATTCTAGTGATTAAAAAAAAAAATGTCAAGAAGGTAGTTACCCATATGCACATTCCAGCTGTATGTGTAAAACAGAAATGTAAAGTCCCAGACCGTTAGGAAGTGAAAGCAAACAAGTGGATTAAATTCCAATTACTATGTACTTGAGGTTGGCTTTGGATATGGATTTGCTAACAAGTGGTGTTTTATTGTTTTTCATCTAATGGCTGTAAACTGTAGTACTAGAATAAAAAAAGTGGAAAATCAGCTTTTCCTCTGCCTGGTTCACCTTCATCTTGCTTTTTTTGTTGTTGTTTTTTCCTTTAGAATTCGTTTCTTTTCCATCTTTTTCCCTCCTGATTTCTTTCTTTGTGTCCTCCGAAGTACCTCCCCTCTGTCTCTCCGTGCCTTCTTCCTTGGGTTGTTTTATTTTGTGTTGTGAACTTGTTCTCCCCCACCGTGGCTTTTGTTTTATCATGAGTTCATATGGCTCACATCCAGATTGCGCCAGGCTGAGCAAGGCCGCCAGTCTGCAGAGTTGGACAACCGTCTCTTCAAACAGGACTTCGGGGACAAGATCAACAGTCTGCAGCTGGAAATGGAGGAGCTGACCCGGCAGCGGTGAAGAGAGGGCTGCTGAGCCGCAGGGGTTTGGGTGCTTGTCAGGCCAGACAGCCAGGAAGCAGTCCCGGGACCCTGTCTTCCCGTGTCCTTTCCCTCAGGTTGCAATCAGGACAGCTTCACATACGTCAGCCTTCCCCCAACATCATAGGAAAATAGGCAGGCATGGTCGTTTACACCTGTAATTGCAGCACTGCAGAAGCTAAGGCAGGAGGGTCACCAGGAGTTCGAGGCCAGCCTGAGCTACATACCTATATTTCCCCAAAAATAAGACTGGGTCTTAGATTAATTTTCACTCCAGAAGACACAATAGGGATTATTTTCAGGGAACGTCTTATTTTTCTCATTTGTGACAATCAACATTTATTCATGTACAGAAATCTACATTTAACTGCAATATAGTCACATCCTCTACTTCTCGACTATCTTCATAACGCTCCAAAGCCCAGATTCCAGCCTGAGTTTCTCCTGATTCCATTTCCTGTAGAACCTTTGGTCCCAGCCTCATGTCCAGCAGTAGAGCTCTCCGTAGACAAGCACTTCCTTTCCATGTGAGCCTGCTGCAGTACATCTTTACAACACCCGACACACTGAATTGTGGAGATTCTTATTAGGCATCGCATCTGTTCTTGTCAAATGCACATATTATCCATGCATTCGGCAGTAGGTCTCCAGCTTGTTTACACAGGTATTTGCTTCTGGTCCAGAGACACCCACTTACATATTTACATATACTGAATAATAATAATTTGTTATCATTCAGATATTTTCAGTGTTTGTTTATATATTCATATTATCATTTTATAATTCAGTACCTCTGCTGTGTGTTACAATGATGTACTAAATGCGTCAATCTGGCCAACCAGCTTAACTGAGGCTTGGAGGTAGGGCTTATTTTAGGGGAAATGTGTGATTAAGGCTGGCCTAAATTACATGCCAAGACCTTGTCTCAGAAAAACAAGCAAAAAATTAAAAATAAAATAGCTCAGGGTTCCAGATAAACAGTAGTTCACAGCCAGCGTACTGATGGTTTCCTGGGATTCTGATGTGTGCCGCATACATAGTCACTCATGGAACTTCCATCAGCCCTTCAGTAAGTGATGTTACTGTCCCTACTTTCCTGGGGGTTATGGCATGGAGGGGTTAAACATGTCCAGAAACTAAGACAGGGCAACACTGTCATTTAAAATCCTGTTCCCCTGACTCCAGCCTTTAACTGGTCTCCCATGTTTTCTCTCAAATTAACTCACTTGTGCGGAAGCCACTGATTTCACATGGAAGTTTGGACACTGGTGGCCAGAGGTGCAGCCGGTGCTGAGCACAGAAGCATAAGAGACCAGCTGCTTACTATAAGGCAGCATATATCTTGCTGGCATTTATAAATAACTTTCAGTTATAACAAATATTGTCATTCAGGTCCACACCTCTTCATTAAGAGCTAATGTAAAATGCTGATATTTAAGTTGGGATTGGTGACACATGCCTGTGATACCAGCACTCTGGGAGATGGAGGCTAGAGGAGCATAGGTTCCAGCCCAGCCTGGGCAATTTAGTAGCTTACTGAGACCCTGCCTCAAAAAATAAGAAAAGGGGCTAGAATGTAGCTCAGTACAGATGTCCTGGGTCCAGGCACATTTCACACACATACACAACACACACACACACCCTGATGCTCAGAGGTGACCTTCAAGGACCATATGAGCCTAAAGTGTACTCTTAGTCATCCAAGAAAGATTCAGCATAGTTTATGGTTCTTAGCATTATTGCTTTTATTGCACTTTAGTACTTCAAAGAGTGGATTGTTTAAAGCTGATAGCTTTTTACTCAAGTATTACTGAACTTTAGCATTCTTTAGAAAATATGAATATAGAAATTCAGTTTTTTCCTTTTTCTTTCCCACTTATCCTAGGAATCAGCTTGAGTTAGAACTAAAACAGGAAAGAGAAAGATTACCGAACAGTAGGAGCCTGCCAGGAAAGGGTTCGGACAAGCCAGCCCCCAACACGGTAACGTTAATTACTTTCTTGTTGATTAACTTCACTCACTTGTGTAGGATACCTGGGTATACATGTCCCACCCCTCTCATGCTCACATGCTTTATTGCTGTGGCCTGGAGAGCACACACAAACGAGACGGAATGAGCTGAGAAAAGTTCCAGTGTAAGCCTTCCTGTAGCGCACTCACTCTACCTCAACTTAGTCATTTCTAATGATTCTCTTTGCTCTTGCAGATTTTTAGATCATTGTGGTATCTTAACAAAGATACTTTTCTTGGATTTCTGCTTAAATTTTTTAATAATATGGTTTAGTAACCCCTCCAACCCTGAATTCCCCTTTAGCAGAGTTTTCTCACATGTGGATTTGCTTCACTATACCTTTCTCTGGGTCATGAGGACTTCAATTTGAGTCTACTCCAAGAAGGAGCTAGGGTCGAGGAAGACTTAGAATGTAGAATCATTCAAACAAGAGACAGAAATCTCTACAGAACAGTTGAAAGCAGAGACGTCCAGTGCCTGCAGGCCTGAGAGGAATTAAGGCTGGCTCAGGCCCTCTTTAGCACCAGGAAGCTGGAGAAGCCTCATCAGTAATGAACTCTGAGAAGCAGGAGGTATTGTTTCCAATCAAACAGATTGCCCTCTTTGTGCGTATTATTACATATGACAAAGCATGGTATAGTTTCAAGCACGAACTGCTGGTTAACTAGAGAATAAAAAGTGGTAAATGTAAACTGGTTATATAGTACCAGTACCCAGCATGCCCCAGCCAGGCGTGGTGGCGCACACCTGTAATCCCAGCACTTTCGAGGCTGTTGCAGGAGGGTTACCATGAGTTGGAGGCCAGCCTAGACTACATAGCAAAACCCTGTCTCAAAAACAAAATTTTTTTAAGTATGCCAAAGCCAGTCTATGAAGCATACTGCTTTTCTTATTTTAGTTTAGTGAACATAAAACCTGAAAGATTTACAGAGGCTTACTTAAAACCTTAGCCTACCTTACAAAGAGGCTTTAAATCTCTTGTTCTTGAATTGCCCTGTGTTAGGCTCAAGGAAGATAAACATTGCACTAACCACTCTTCCTTGATATTTGAGTAGTCTAAAAATACATATTGCACTTATGGAAATGTATGAACAGCAGGAGAAAGCGGTTGTGCGTATGTGTGAGGGTGTGTGCCTGTAAACTGCCCAGGCAGGCCCTTGGCACTGGGAACATTACGGGCTGTAGACACCATAGCACATGGGGGTGGCTGTCTGGAGAGTGACACGGTTAGTGGATATAGCCATGACTGCTTCTGTAGCTTCTCAGTGTTCAGTCAGGTTGAGAGCAGGATGGATGGATATTCCGCCTAGGAACTAAATTATCTTGAAGTAAATAAGACACATTTCAAGTAAATAAGATACATACTAAATTTTACTAGGAATGTCAAGAATTATTATTGAAAACTCTATTAGAACTGTTAAGAAAGTACTTGGAAGGGCCAGGGATTTAGCTCAGTGCTTCCGCTGCCTGCCTCACAAGTGCAAGGTCCCAAGTTCGATCCCTGGTACCAAAAAGAAAAATGAATTGGAGCAGAGTATGAGGAAACATACTTCAAAGTTAGATCCCTTCCCTAATTAAGAAAAAAAGCCACTCAGCTCTATAGCTAAACTAAGGCATTAGAGAAGAAAATGCCCATCATCATTGTTCAGCACCCTGAATAATTAATAAACTGGATTGTTTTCTTTTGGCAGGATGAGAGGCACAAAATTCTAGAGAAAAATGTTAAACTAAAAAAGCCCCTAGAAGAAAGCTCCAGGTATTTGTTAATCAAGTATTAACTAAGATAAAATCATTTTGGGGTGGTGGGAAAGAGGGAGATTTTGGTAATATGTTGGCACTGATACAGACCAGACACTGATTCAGGATATTAATTTGAAAGATACTTAGAAGCAGAGTAAATAAGCCATATAACATTTTTAAGCCAAATCTGTTGAGCCATCTCAGAAGAAAAAGCAGTAATCAAGCTATTCTCTGATTATCTTCTTGATTAATCCCAAACTCAAATTATCACTTAAAAGATGATTTTTCCCTGGCACAGTGGCACACACCTGTCATCCCAGCTACTCACGCGGTAGGAGTCGGAGGAGTGCAAGTTCTAGGCCAGCCTGGGCAATACAGCATGAACCTATCTCAAAATGTTTTAGAAAACAAAAAAACTTAAAAGGGCTGGGGATGTAGCTGAGTGGCAGAGCAATCCTGGGTTCAGTGTCAAAAAAAAAAAAAGGAGAAACAAACAACATTATTTCTCATCTGTGCTCAGTATCCTACGAGAATGAAATGTCAGTCATACCACATGCTGCATCCCTAAATGTATGGAGGACTTGTTTCCACCTCTGCACTCAGTTTCAGATACATTCATTTCCATATTGCTTACTTCTTTCTCTTTGGGACCTCAAGCGGAGGGTCACTTGGCTCCTTTTTCTTAACTCTTCATCTGCATTCAAAATTTGAAGATTCAACTATATGACGTTGTAGAAAAAGCAGTACCATGGAGACAAGGGTTTGTGAGAGGGAATAAATAGGAGGAGGATTGTAGAGAGGTGAATGTTGGCTCCCGTGTTGCTCCACCATTGTAACAAATGCTGATGCTGGGGTGCCCAGGGTGCAGCAGTGGGTGCTGCGTCTACATTCACTCTTGCTGCAGACTTCAGATGCTGCAAGAGTAAAGCTGGCCATGGTGGCACACTCCTGTAATCCCAGCACTCGGGAGGCTGAGGCAGGAGGATCATTATGAGTTTGAGGCCAGCCTGAGCTATATAGTAAGACCTTGTCTCAAAAAAATTTTTTTTTGTTTTTAAAAGGGCCAGGGATTTAGCTCAGTAGTACCATGCCTGCCTTTCAGGTGCAAGGTCCTGAGTTCGATCCCTGGTTTTAAAAAAAAAAGGAGTGTCTATCTGAAAAGGCAGAGGATGAGAGAAGACACCACAGGAGTTTGGAGTGAGCTGTCCCGTGTCTGCATGGGACAGGGTCTCTCCTTGCAGGCTGAGGATGAGGCAGCTCACTCTTGCTCTCTGCAGAGCAGAGGCAGCTGCTAGAGCAGCGGGTACCCAGCCTGCCAACACTTTACAGTGCAGGCATGCAGGCTACGGAGCCTCCTTGCCAACTGAGGCTTTCATGCTGCTCTCAGAGAGCATGGTAACTACATGTTCCCTAAACACACTACAGCCTCTGTTATAGAGCAGCATAGGCCTGAGAGAGGAACTGAGAAGGCTGTAACTCCCACCTTCCAAATGCCTTTCATGGTCAGCCTAGTTTCAAATTAAAATTAGCCTACTGGGACAGCCAGGAGTACCACAAATGAGCAACTCTGATTTAGGTCCTGCTGCTTCCTTACACTGTAATCTGTACTATGGTTGGCAGCTTAGAAAGCATTTCACATTCAACTATCTCTTTACAAAAGCATGTTCAGCTGTTCCACTTCATAGATGAGAACCACAAGGAGTGCAGAGGTGATGTAATGCACGTTGCCTGTCCTTACTGTGTCTGTTTCTAGACCCTGTGTCTGCATGACGTAACGAGAACCCCTACGACCCATCGCAGCCAGAACTGCAGCTGTAGAGCATGCCAGGCTTTCTGGGGCTGTGTTCCAGACACAGCTGCATATGTGCCAGGTGTCACACTGCCACTCACACAGTAGGAGCCATTGTCACCTGCTGCCTTTTCCCCAGGGCCAGGAGTGGGCCTTGCTTCTCACTTGTAGGTTCTGTCCTATGTTGGGAAAGCCAGGTTACCTTGGCAGTCTGACGAAGAAATACTTAACCTGAATGGGTTCTCGGTGACATTCTCATTCATTCCCCTTTCCCCACTTGCTAGAGCTATAGTTTTTTAAATATTTGGGAGAGGGGACTAAAGCCGTTTTTGTAAGTAGGAGCCATAATGTAGGTCAGATATCAGATTCTGCTAATAGATTTAACAGCCAGAATTTCCAATATCTTGGCAATCAAGATTAATAATTGTTATTCCTAGCAGTACAAAAGAACCACAGTATTGTTTGTTTGGCAAAATACATGTCTTCTAAACACTTACTGAGATGATATAACTGGAAATATATTTAACTGCTACATGTTACATTTTTCTTTCTCCATTGTAGGCTGCAGTCTCGCCCTACAGATGAACAGGTAACTAAGCCTCTTGTTTTAAAACATCTTGTGAAAAATGAATAGAAATGAAGTTTTATGCCTAGCCAGTAAATAATGTAGCATGGAAAGAAGATAAATGGGTACAGTTCTCTGTACCGTCCTTCTAACAGTGTCCTAAACAGGTATCCTGAAGTTCTCACATGCTGAAAAACATAAATGCTAACATTTTTTGGGTTTGTGAAAAAGAAAATGTAAGCCAGGTGTGGTGGTACACACCTATAATCCCAGGACTCAGGGGACTGAGGCAGGAAGATGGCTACAACTTTGAGGCCATCCTGGGCTATATAGTGAATTCAAGGCCAGCCTGAACCACACAGCAAGACCCTGTCTCAAAAAAAAATAAAAAGGAAATGTGAACTATCTAGATCTGTTTATAAATGGGAATTGTTAGGGACCTGACGCTGCCATCACAGGCTGCATTTTCCTGGTGCTTCTTGGCTCTTAAAGACCTCATGCTCTTATCTTTAGTACCCCCCACATGGTCACAGTGGTCCCGAGAGGTTAAACTTGTTTCTTCAGGAAAGGGCAACCTGGCCTGTGATAGGTTAAAAGTAGCCCACTCCTCATAAATAAGCAATAGCCCAGCCCAAAACCAATAAAAGGGCCTTCCTTTCTTTGTTCCTCTCTCTCCTTATCTCTCCTGTCTCTCTCTCCTGTTTCTCTCTCTTTTCCCTCCTCTCTCCCTGACCTGCCTTCCCTAATAAAGTCTCCTGTGGGACCTTGTGGCCTAGTTGTTGAGCATCTTGAGCATCGCTGTGCCTCTACGGGAATCATGTAGAGTAAGGGTCAGAAAGCTTGCTAAGTAAACAACAGTTCTCACTTATTTAAAATTATCCCCAAAATACTATGAGACAAGCAAAGCTCACTTCACCACTCTTTCATTTAGTTTTTCCTTATATGAAATGGAGAGGAGAAATACTTTTTGGTGACTTAGTAATAAATGAACACAAACATTGAAAACACTTGAGAACATGAAGTCCCTGACTTACGAACAAGTTCCATTCTGGGAGAACATTCACAAGTTGGATTCTTTGGCAAATCCAACAAAGTCTTATACACCTTTGACACAAATAACATACAGCATAAAAAAAAAAACATGCCGTAGTTCCCAACAGCATTGTACTACTGTACACGCTCACACTGTACAGTGAGCACAGCAGCACAGCTGTGAGTCAGACAAGTGCACCACCTTCAAGGTTTATTCGCAGCTACGCTTGTTGTGTCTAAAAGTTCACAACTCGAATTTTCCAAAGTCGGATTCACTGTAATAGTATATAATGGTACAGCAGCCTCTTACTACTGCTGCTAAATGCCACCATGTCCTAGTCACTCCTGAAGCTTACCTGTTTGGATCTAAAAGGAAGCCCCCTCACTGGGAGGCAGGAGACTGTAAGCTTGAGGCCAGGCTGGGCAGTTTAGCAAGACTTTGGCTCAAAATCAGAAAGGGCTTGAGGGCTTTATGTAGCTCAGTGTGAAGGCCCTGGGTTTAGTCCCCAGTACCAAAAAAAGCTTACTGCTTTCCATTCTCGATAGCAGACTGAGACCAGAGGGATGGCAGTTCTGAAACTTTTCACTTCGTGCTTGTGTATGCTTCAGTTTTTTTTCAGAAGGAAAATCGTGGTACTTTATTATAAAACTTAAGAGAGCTGGAAGAGTAGTGATGGGATCATCAGAGTTGTGTGTTGGTGGCAGGACAGCCTGAAGTTCGTTTCTTTAGTTTGCAGTAGTTTGTAGTGGTTACAGTGGCTAAGAACTGTGTGTATAAGATGTTTTAAAACAGTTTACTATCATCTGTTAAAGAATTTTCAAATGAAATAACATATTGAAGAGTTATACAGTGGTACCTCTGGTCACAAACCAAGTTGAATGAGGACCACATCAAATTTAACAGTTAGATTCAATGTTGACCTTATGCGGAAATTTGATTTGGTTCTTGTCCAGTTCAGTTTGCAACCAGTGTCATGGACAGAAGCAAATTCACAAATCAAGGTACCACTGTAGTTTTCTCTATATAGCAAAAGTAACCCAAACACAGTAATGAGCATTGTACTCATGACCCCATATTAAGCAGGGTCTTCTGTAAGATAAGTCCAACTCTTTGCTTTCCACAGAGATAGGACATCAAATATGATGTCTTCAGCTGCTTATAAAAGGTATTAATTACAGAACAAAAAGCTTTTACTATGAATTACAGTTAGCACAAGAAAAAAATGAACCCAAAAGTCATGAATGGGGCTTAAATTATGTTATATATGCTCAAAGCATTATCAAAAACTTGTAATTTAACCAGAAGTTGAGTAACCTCCACAAGAAATCAGATAAACTAGTGTTCTGGAAACTCATCAGTTAGTTTCTGTCCTGTACATCTATTGCCTTGCCCTTCTGCTCCCCACTGACACTCTTCTCCTTGCAGAATGTGTGTAAGGACTGCAGAGGGACCTTCTGCAGGGCCTGCTCCGCAGACAGGATGCCTTTGCCTGAGAGTACCCAGCCCACGAGCCTCGGCGACCCCTGTCACAAGAAGCTCACACAGCAGTGTTCCAGCAGCCTGTCCTGAGGCTGGCGGCCAGGGCCATCCTTACCCTGCTGCCAGGACCCCTAACACCCATTCTCAGGGTCCACAGAGCTGACAGGGATATTTCATGAGCCAGGTCCAGAGACAAAGGCATCCGTGGAGATGGAAGTTTTGTGCATTTTCCCTAATGACTAGTTTAATAAAGGTTGTGGGTTGAGCCTTTCTTTTTGATAGCAAAACAAACACAATGTGCAGGGCTTAGTTGGAAGGGCTGCTTTTGTGAAGTGTTGGAAACACTGGAGTTGATGTACTACAAGATATCCAAGCAGACAGGAATCAGGGGCAGGAGACACAGCTTTTAGTGTAAGGCACTTGCAGCATGTAGGAGGCCCTGGGTTTCCTCCCTAGGGGGAAGATCAAAGTAGAGATGAAAATGAGGTGCTGCTAAATATAAACATTGTTTCTTCACCCCCTTGACTACCTCTTAAAGTACCTCTACCAAACTGTGAACCCACACTCAGGGAGAAGAAAGTAAAGAGTAATATAAATCTGAATGTACTGAAAATAGTGTAATAGAATTTCAGGACCAGAATTTGCTGGTCTTGGCCTACAAGTATTGTCATTAGCAGGACTTGTTTTTTCTCCTTTATGGCTTCAAAATTGAGTATCTGCCCTGTCCAGGATCCCCCACTTCAAAAAAGCCATTTCTCTTTCCCAGGCCCCCAGGTCACGATGGGAATTTCTGAGGAGTGCAGCAGCTTGTCTCTTACACTTAGGAAGTGCTGATGAAACTAGGACTGAGGCAGGTGCACAGCAAGGTGAATTTGTGGGTGGCTGAGAGCAGTAGCTCAGTATTACATGGCTCCCTGAATGAGACAAATTCCTTATCTTGAGCCAAGAATCAGAGCTGGTTGACAGAATGTTTTGGAAAGGATGACACTTAACATCTCTCAGTAAGAAACCCTTTGGGAACACAGTGTGTTCAGCAGGGCACTACAGAAACGGTAAATGCTGTCTTGGTTATGTTACCAGTGTCTGGGTTGTTTGATTCCAATTAGTACCTAAGAAGAGACAACTTTGTAATGGTTTAGAAATTGGGATATAAATACCGTAGACCATCATATTATTTGGTAAACAGTTAAACTGGGGGAAAGCTTGTTCTGTAAGTCTGGCCTGTTACTTGATGAAGCTAAAGTTTTTAAGAGTACTAAGGGAAAATAAATTAGTAATTCTGGCCTAATTTTACTGTCTTTTTTTTTTCCTTTGTGAGCCATTATTCTCCTTATTTCTTGGTCGCGTACATGAGCCAGCAATGTTGTAGGTGCTCCATATAATCGGGAGCAAAACCCAAATAGGACACAATGGAATTCTCTGAATTAGCAAGGTGGCAGCTGTGTAACATGGAATGTAAGGAAGAATAAGTGAGTAATTACCTGAGATCTTACTTAAAATTAAGTGTATTTAGCCTTTTTTAAAAAATTAACAACTTCAAAATCTGTGGTTATTTTGCCCCACAAAATGCAAGGAGATTAAGTCATGAATACTTCAACTTAATATTATACCTAATCTTTCTTTTAACACATGCTTTCCACAATTCATAACAGCATCAAAGGAATGAAACAAGAATTAAAGCTGTGGATAACTTGTACACTAAAAGTTACAAAAGTTTGCCACACAAAGCACTCCATAAATTCACATGGCAATAGTGAAGGCAATATTGTTAAAATGTCATTGCCACCCATGGCAATCCCGAGTGAATGCAATCCCTTCAAATAAATCTCAGCCACTTGGGAGGCTGAGGCAGGAGAGTCACAGTTAAGTTCAAGGCCAGCCTGGAATACATAGTGAGACTGTCTCAAAAAAAAAAAAAACAAAAATCCCAACTTTTCTGTAGAAATTTTCTTAAAACCCAAAAACTCAGACTCTGAAGGGATTCCCAAATACCCTTGAGAAAGAACAACAAAGCTGGAGGTCTAAATACTTCTGTCTTCAGAATTCACTACAGAACTACAGTGACCAAACCAAAATGGTACTAGCATAGAAACAAAAGTATAAAAGTGGAAGAGAAGCCAGGCATGGTGGCACACACCTTTAATCCTAGCACTCAGGAGGCTGAGGCAGAAGGATCGCTGGGAATTCGAGACCAGCCTGGGCTACATAGTGAGTTCCAGGTCAGTCTCAACTACAGAGTGAGACCCTGTCTCAAAAAAAAAAAAAGTTGAATAGAGTAACCCAGAAAAGAGCCTTCAAATAGATGGGCAAATAGTCTTCCACACCACTCAGTAGGGAACGGAGTTTTTTTCCAAAAAAACATTGGAGGGGCTGGGGATTTAGCTCAGCAGTTCGGTGGCCTGCCTTGTAAGCGCAAGGACCAGAGTTCAATCCCCAGTACCAAAAAAAAAAAAAAAAAGTTGGAAATATTGGACAGCCACATGCACAAATGAAGTTGGACCCACATGCCATAAAATGAAAAGCCTAAATGTAAGAGAACTCTAAAACTCTTAGAAAAGCTTAAAATGATGAAAATGAACAAAGTATTTGAAAAGATATTTCTCACACACAGAAAAGATAACAGATGCTCAGTTTGCATGTGCAAAGGGCCCCACACCAGCAAACACGGGAACTGCGAATTAAAAACACAAAGAGAGCCTGAAGTGGTAGTGTACAACTGCACTCCCAGTGCTCTGGGAGGCTGAGGCAGGATAATCACAAGTAATGGCTAGCCTAGACAACTAAGTTAGCAAGACCCTGTCTCAAAAACTGAAGAGAGCCAGGGATTTAGCTCAGTGGTACCACTGCCTGCCTTGTAAGCACAAGGTCGCCTGTTCAGTCCCTGGTACAAAAAAAAGAGAAGTGCTGAGGAGATAGCTCACTGGGTTGTCCCCAGTAGTGCAGAAGACAAACTCACATGTATTTGCAAAGATATGCAGGAGCTGGAACCCATGTTCACTTGGTAGAAATGTGAAAAAAAAGACTAGCAAATCCATTTCCAGGTGTACATCCAAAAAAAATTAAAAACTGGACCTCCAAAGTATTTGTTGGGGTGGAGATGTAATTCAATAGAGTACTTGATGGGTATGAGGCCCTGGGCATGATAAGCACTGGGGGTGACTGGCCCTGTGCTTACAGCAGTGCTCCTGAGGACCAAAAAGCAGTGCATGCACTCACGACAGCCCAGCGCAGTGGAATGTCCTAGGGTAAACAGTTCGACCTCAGGAAGTGCTGCCGCATACAGCTAGCTCTAGAGGACACGGAGTGACGCTGGCCAGCCACAGGAGCATGTGCTATTCAGTCCACTTTAGAAGAGGCACCCAGAAGTGGCAAAATGACGCAGCAGGGGCTGGAGCAGACAGGACTGAGTGGTTCCTAAGTCTCAGGAAGGATAGGGACTATAGTGCTAGGTGGTGACGTATGGTGCTGCACAACTCGGGTTTGGGGATTTTTTTTGTTTTTGGTCAGGATCTCATCATGTAGCTCAGGCTGACCTTGGACTGACAGCAATACTCCTGCCTCTGCCTCCCCAGTGTGGGAATTACATGTATATGCCACCACACACAGCTCAACTACATTTCTTAGAAGGTTGAGTTCTATGTGAATTTTACTGGTTTTTAAATAGCACTGTCTATATTGGTACAGGGTTGTCACCTTCATGGTTGTTGCTGCCAGTACAGCACCACGCACCCCATCACCTCAGTACTGGGTTCAGACCTAACCCTGTGCACAAGCTGGACCACTGCTCCACCTTGCACAGCAGCCCCAGCTTTCCATTGTTTATTTACTTCTTCCACCGCGGTAGCTGGATTACAGGTCTGTACTACCACATATCTGATACCATTGTCCCATAAAAGGAAACCTAGAACTCCTTGAAGAAATGGCTGATTCCAGGTCTGGGCTTCTCACAGAGTGTGAAGAAAAGGAGTCGCTGAGAACTCCCAATGGCCAGCAATGAGAACATGAGCAACACAGTCAGTGCACGATGCAGTACTGTAACTGGGTGTGAGACGTGTCTGTACTGAGAGGAGCACCTGAGCAGTGGAGGGCAGCACAACTGCCCCCAGAGCGCACGTGGATTCCCTCCCCTCAGTGGATCTCGGCACCCTCTCTGGGACAAGCCACACTCTAGGAGCGCTCCAAGTGTGGACTGTGGAAGTGGAAATAACTGGCAGCCCGGTCAGGATGAGTGTATGCCTATCCTTGCGAAGCCACACTGCTGGCACCCTTGTGTCCTTGGGCTTGAATAAGACATCCTCACTGAGAGGCCATGTGCAGAATGACTCTCAACAGCTGCCAGTCACCAAGGGCAAGTCTGAAAACCCAAGGTCATCAGACCATCTGAAGGGAATGAGGGGAAATGATAATAGAAGCTTAAATAAAAACTCTAGCCAGGGCTTGGTGTGGTGGTTCATGCCTGTAATCCCAGCACTTGGGAGGCTGAGGCAGGAGGATCACTGAGTTTGAGACCAGCCTGGGCTACATAGTGAGTTCCAGATCAGTCTCAACTACATAGTGAGACCGTCTCAAAAAAAACAACAAAACTCTAGCTAGGTGTGGTGATACACACTTGAAACCCCAGCACACTGGGAGGGTGAGAGAGGTCACCAAGTATGAAAGCAGTCTGGACAATTTAGCAAAGTCCTGTGGGTATAGAGAATGACTCTGACAGTTGTCACCGTCACACACAGGCCCTGAGCCCAGTCCCCAGCACAAAACAAACTGCTTTTGTACTCAACCATCAGTCTAACCCACTGGATCCTGATTGAACTCCCTAAACATAGTTTGTTTCCAAAGAGATCTGAAAAGTTTTTGGGACTGATAAGCAGATGCAGAATTATTTCAAAAGCATAGTAAGTGTTCATTTGATTGTACTGAGACTGCTCTCAAATAATCCAGCCTAACAGTCCCCCACCCCTCAGTATTCTCCAAATCGTGTCTGAGGAGCAGACATCTGCCGGCTGAAGGCCAGTCCACTACCAAGGTCTAACTTAATCCTACTGCCAGCCCCACCTCTGTGGTACCTGGACATGCCAGTTAATACTCAACTGGAAACAGCTTCTGACAGTTCCACGTGTGGAGTAATGAACTATGCAGACAACTCACCTTGAACGTAGAATCAGCTGAAATCTAGAACTAGTAAGCGGTTGCAAGCATTGCTGAGGATATCGGATCCCTGAGTTAATCATGAAGCAGGGTGGAGAGGTAACTCAGAATGCTGTGTGATGACACAGGACACCTTACTGCTTGGTGTGGTACTTTGTGGGGCAGAAGTGTAATTCACACTGTTACAAGGTTTACCACAAAGGAGACATTCTTACCAAAGAGAGCAGGTTAAAATACCATGTTACCTGCGTCCCCTACTTTGCTTTAAGGAAGCAAGGAATAAACACATCCCAGTTTATCAGAAGTTGCAAATCCTGTCTCTAGCTCCGTTACCCGCGGGGCTCCCCACACGTTCCCCTTCTCCTTCCCCATCTGGGTGCTGCAGGTCTAACCAGAGCCATGCATAGGAGCGGAAGGCCCCAAGCACTCAAGTCATGGAGTGAAGGTGCAAATAAAGTGCTTCTACCTAGTTGGACAAAACCCAACAGAAACAGTGCTCAGTAAACAGCAAGCAGGAAATCATGAAATTCAGATTGTGGAAACTTAGATGTTACTCTTATTTCTTCAACAAGTTTTTAAATGGACAAGAAAATCTATCATTTAAGAGAAATAAGGACACTCATTTCACATTCACCAAAGATATCTGAATGGCCAATAAATATAATGAATGACTCAATATTGTCAGAAAGTACAAAAGCACTAGATCCCACTACACCTGCAGTGACTAAAATCAGAGACGGCTCCAAATAATGAGGGTGCTGACCTTCTTAGCTGGGGTAAGCAGTCCACTGAGAAAAGGCTACAACTCAGGATATTTCACTCCTGACCACCCAAAAGAAACTCCAACATAGATATACAAAGTCTCAGAGAATAGCAACTTTATTCATAGTGGCCAAAACCCAGAACAGCCCGGTCCACCTGGCAGGTAACGGCTCACTGGTACTTCCACACGCAGGGGACGTCACTGTGACAGAAAGGGGGACCGTGACCTACAAGCAGCTCTCCAAGTGAGCTACAGGGAAGAAACCGCACCGGAGGGCACCCTGTGCAGCCTGTCCCCACCCAAGTCTACTACCAGTCAGACAGAATTGTGCTGGAGTCACCGGAAGGAGAGGAGGGGAGGGACTGAGTAAAGTTAACATCCTGTTGCCAGCATGCACTGAGACCCACCCAGTGGCACACCTAACGTCTACTTCACAGCAGGTTTTCAAAGAAAAAACTAGCTGATGACGTGGATGCTGAACACTTAAGTCTGGCACGAATGCCGGTAACTGGCTTCGCCAGAGGGAAGATGGGTGTACAGTCGGTCAGGTGTGTGTTAGAGACGGCACACGTTACCCACAGAACCGAAGTGAGAAGTGAAAAGCATGTGAACAATCTGAATATTATGTGTGCCCAAAATGTTTTATTAAAAAACAGCATAGTACCCAAGGACAATGTGTAGACCGGACTGACTGAAAGAAACTCTTCTAAAACTGACATTTCAGCTCATTAGATGATCAGGTACAAAAATTGTATTTTGGGGAAATGATATTTTTAGTCTCTTTTTTATAGGTATGCACACAAATACTTGCAGATGAAGCAATGTGGTCTAGGATTCATTTTAAACTTAACAGAGGGTGAGCCAGACAAGGTGATCCCAGCAATCTGGGAAACTGAGGCAGAAGATCACGAAGCCCAGCGTAGACAATTTAGCAAGATCCTATCTAAAATTTTTAAAAGGGACCCAAGTGAGGTTGCACATCCCTGTAATCCCAGCACTCAGGAAGGCTGAGGCAGAAGGATTCCTGCAAGTTCGAGGCCAGCCTGGATTACATCACAAGACCCCGTCTCAAAAATCCTAAATCAATAAATAAATGGGTTGGGGATACGGTTCAGTGGAAAGGACCTGAGTTCAACCCCTAGTGCTGAAAGAAGAGGGAGCGAGGGGCAAAAAAAAAAGGAGATGCCTTGGCATGTGCCTGTTGTTCCTGTCCTTCTTTGCCCAGGCTGAGGAACAAAGCTGCTTGAACCCAGGAGGCTAGAGTCAGTCTAGGAAAGAAAGTGAAAACCAATCTCTTAAAAACAAAACACGTAGGGAGTGGGGGCCCAGCTCTCAGAAGGCTGAGTTGGGAGGATTAAAACTTCAAGGCCAGCTTGGGAAATCTGGCGAGACCTTATTTCAAAAATAGGGTCTCACTTTCTCTAAGTCTACCTTGAACTAGCAATGAAGCCCAGCTTGGTGTCAGACTCAGATCCTCCTGCCTCAGCCTCCCAGACTGCCAGAATTAGACAGGCATGTATCATCACATCCAGTCTCAGCTTCCTAGAGTGCTGTGATTACCGGCCTGTGCCACCCTGCCCACTTGCCCACCACTCTTGACTTTTACAAGGTTGAGACAAACTGAATCTCCTTTCTAAAATGTAGTAAGAAACTAAAAAAATTGGGCCAAAGATCTAAATAGACACTTCACAAAAGATGGAACAGAGATGACAGCTGAGACATGAAAGCAACCTGTGGGTCATCGCCGATGGGACTTAGAGCACCTGGCCCTCTGCTCTCTAATGCTCTTCCCTCCTCCAGTTCCTCATGAAACCCTGAAGCCCGGCAGGAGTAAAGGAGTAAGCAGTTGCTCTCAGTCCTGCTTTAGGACAGCCTGTTCCACCTGGCCCGGTGGCACCCAGCCCTCCCACACGTCCAGAGCACGGAGCACGGACCACGGGGTGTCACAGGGCGACAGGAGTCTCCACACAGAAACCGACGTGGCAGTGAGGGCCTTGGCGTCTCCTCAGGATGCACTGGCCGGCCTTGGTCACCTCGCTGGAGTCACTCTCCTCAGAGCTCACGAAGGCCTCTTCAGAGCCCCCTCTCCTGAGGCTCTACAGGAAGCGCAGGGGCCGATCCATCGCCAAGATCATAAAGACAAAGGAGCCCAAGACAGGAGGAAGCTTCCCTAGCAGTGCTTCCCCAGTAACAAATGGGATGCACAGCGAGTTTTCACAAATCCATGAGACAAATGCCTTTTTATTGTATACAAATAAGATGCCTTCGCTCCATTCCTTGGTCTCCCTCTCCCAGCAATCTGCCCCTTCAGCAGCCACTTACTCACTGGCTGGGAAAAGTAACACACCAACTAGATAGAGTACAACACACAATTCAGATACCAGGCCTGCTTTGTATGGAAGGTCTGGCCTCTAGTGAGGTATACAAAGATACTGCCACCAAACAGCTTTGTAGCATTTGTGTCCTTACTCTTTTCTGAGACAGGGTCACATGTAGTTCAGGCTGGCCTTGAACTCACTATGTAGCCCAGGCTGGCCTCAAACTCACGGTGATCCTCCTGCCTCAGCCTCCTGAGTGCTGGGATTACAGGTATGCGCCACACCTCTCTGTGTTCTTACTCTTTTCTTAGGTGTGCAATGAGATTCATTAGCTGGAAATAAAGTAAGTGCAAATGAATAAACACCTGATCAAGCCCAACGGACCCTACAGCTGTTTTCCACAGTAAAGTAGACCCCAAAAGCAATCTGTGAAAGGGAGAAAAACAGATGACACCCTAACTGCTCAGGTAACTATGGCCATGAGTTCTCACAACCTTCACACTCAACCACAAGGAAACACATTTCCATCTAAACAGCGTGACTGTTAAGCAGGTTAGGTATGTTCCAGCAGGATAAAATACAACAGGAAATTACCCATTTCTTCTTATATTAATATGTCAGGAGTGGATATAATAAAAAAATACAGTTGACTCTTAATCCAATAATAAATTCTCTTAAGCCATTTTCAGCCTAAAACAAGCTTTCATTTCTGCACTCATTACAGACAGTCACATCTCCACTGTGATTAGAGGCAGTCAGATGCTAAGGGAGAGAAACACAATTTCTTCTCCAGACATCATCTGTGCAAAGAAAGCCTGGGCAGAGTCAGTAAGAAGAAATGGAACCGTGTCTCGGGGTAGCTGTCACTGAGAGCAAGAGCAAGGCGAAGCACGTATGGCAGAGAACTGCGACTGACACAGACACGCAGTTAGTTTATTAAGGACTACATCTGGAAGCCAGTCGCGTCCAGTACTAACAAGCTGTTGCATACGAAAGCAGAGGGGATGCCAGTGTACAGAAGTACAACTTGACCCATAGTCCCTCACACAGTTACGCAGTGAATGCTATTTTCACCTAAGCAAGGCACCCTACTTGTTCTAAAATACAGGATGTGCTACCCCCACTGAAGAAGCAAATGAAGAGCTTGCATTTTCTCCCTCTCTGGTTTAGACCCAGGTGAAGCCATTAATATCCTTCACAATCTAGACATTCTGACATATGGTATCACTTCACCCTTAAGGTTTACCCAAAACCAAAAAAGTTGGGATGAGGGACGGTAACTGTCCAGTTGAGACTACAACTTCCCTTAAGCAGACAGGCACTAATGCTAAAAGGCTCTGCACAAGGCTTAGAAAGCAAAAGCCTTCCAAAGACATCAAACTGCCAAATTACACTCACCTTTTGTTTTTCAAATCCCTACCCCCATCTCAGTAACCAGATACAGCTACAATTAAAACTTGTTTTGCCAAACCTTTCTGGTTTAAAAGTCTAAAATCTTTCCCTGCTTTGGTGAGTAGTTAAAATATATCATTATTTAAACCCTTTGAGAGGTTTTATATCAGAGCTCTTAACTCACAGGCAAAAAAAAAAAAGTGAACAGATAAGTTTTTAAATGGGAGAAAGATTTCAACAAATACTGCTGAATAAAAATATGTAGTCTTTACAATGGGTAACATATTCTCTGAAAACAAACTTTATATAAAATAAAGATCAGATTCTCTTAACCAGATTTTGGGCAGCTTAAACAAAAATTATATTTTGTGATTTATTTCATAATCCCAAACTGCATCTTTCTCTAATCAATCCACTACATATTTTTCTTAGATCCAATTAACCATAAACCTCAAAATCTTTTCTCTAGCAGCTGCTGCCAATAAACTGGAACTTGATACTCCATGTCCAAGAAATGTGCAAATGAAATGCTTCTTGCTTCACCCTGAAACAAAAAATGGTGCACATTTACTTAAAATGAAAAGGATTATACAAGTGGTTCCCAGTAGCATTTGAAACTATAAACGTCATGGGCCGGAGATTTAGCTCAGTGGTTATGCCGCCTGTCTCACAAGCTCAAAGGCCTGAGTTCAATCCCCAATACCAAAAAAAACAACAAAAATAAGAATTACAAATGTCAGCATCTTTTTTTGACTGCAGGCTTGAGAACGTATCGATTTCAAGTACAGAGAATCAATTACGGATCAGTGGACACAGCCGGGTACAGACATATTTCTACAAGAGAGTGCAGAACATATTTTATAAGAATTAAGCTAATCTAAACATTTAACATCAAGGAACTTCACATCTAAAATAGCCCACAACATCCCTAATAACAGAACACCCATGTTTTCAGAAACTTATCACAGTTAAGTGTCTCTAAAGAATGCATCACTATACGCAGAAAAATGACTGCAAATAGTTTCTATAGGGAAAAAAAGATGTTTATCAAGAGATGGGACATCAAGGCCAATTTGCAAATATGAAACCATGTACTTCCTAAGACAAAAAATCATTTCCATAACACCGCTTTGGAAAAGGGAAACAGTGGCAAGTTAACTGCACTGGTGATGCACTCTGGTTTCAGAGTGATATCCTTTTTTGAGCTTCAGAAATTTCTAGCTAAACAGATGGACCTTGAGACCACACTCTTAAGTGAAATAAATCAGACACACGTTTAAATACCACACTGTTTCTCTGGTGTGAGAAACTGAACAAGGAAAGAACTGAGATGTATAATGGATGTTGGGAAATGGGAAGAAAGTCTTCAAATGGGAAGGAAAACAAGGGAGGAGGGAGAGAGGAAGGAAAGGATAAGAAAAAACTGAAAAAAGAAGGAAAAAGTGGAAACTAAGCTGTTGTATATAGGAAGGGGAGGGAGGTTGGGGGGGTGGAATTAAATAAAATTTATTTTTAAAAAAAGGTAACATCCTTTCACACCCTAAAAATATCTGCAGCTGAGATGTGTACACGTCAGTGGGAAGAAAAGTGAGTTCAAGGCATACTTGCTGTGTACAGCACCTACGAGAAGCAGCGACATAATCATTTGTGGGGCACACAGCAGGAACTGCTGGAAAGTACAGAGCAAGACTTCACAGGGCAACACTCAAAGCACTCTGCAATCGCGGTGAGTATGCGTTCCCAGAAGTTCCATTCTTTCTATTGATGTCTCAGTTACTGTTTATTAAAGAGAATCACTGGGGATACAGTGCAATCAAAGACCACTGCCTACCAGGAACAAGGCTCCAGTTTCAATCCCCAATACTGAAAACAAAATGAATGCCACCCTGCCCCAGAAGAATCCTTTCCACTATATTACCAGTTAGTGAGTTAATGATTATTGTCAACAGAAAATAATTTCCAGTTATATCTCTTACCTTATTATAATAAATTTACCTTATTATATGGAATCCCTGAAGTCTTATTTTCATTTTGGACATGAGTTCAAGAACAGTTCAATATACCTGTGGTCTGAAAATAATTATTAAAAAAGGTTAGTTTTTACAAAGTTGTAAAGGACTCAGGCATACTGGTGCACACCTGTAATCTAAGAACTCTGGGAGGCTAAGGCAGAAGATCACAAGTTCAAGCCTAGCCTGGGGAACTTAGGGACTTAGCAAGACTCTCTGTCTCAAAATAAAAAATAAAGAGAAACAAATGAACAATCAGAAATGGCAAATAAATATATGAAAAAGTGTTCAACATTACTAGTCATTCATGAAAAACAAATTAAAACAACACTGATATTCCACCTCACTCCAGAAAGAATGGCTGTTATCAAGAAATCAACCAATAACAAATGCTGGAGGGGCTGTGGGGAAAGAGGGAACCCTTTTCCACTGTTGGTGGGAGTGCAGACTAGTGCAACCACTGTGGAAATCAGTGTGGAGAGTCCTAAAAAAAACCCTGAAACTAAAGGTTCCATTTTTCTCAGCTCAACCTCTTCTTGGTACCTTCCCAAAAAAGTTAAAAGAATCATACCATAGTGACCATAGTGATATACACTCACCCATGTTTATAGCAGCACAGTTTGTAACAGCTAAATATCAGAAACAGTCCAAACGAGGTCAGGGATTTAGCTCAGTGGCATTATGCCTGTCTTATACGCACAAGGTCCTGAGCTCAATCCCCAGTACAAAATAAAACAAAAGAAACAGCCCAAATACCCATCAACTGACGAGTGGATAAATATGTGGGTTTTTTATACAATAAAGAAGGATGAGCTTCATTTATAGCTAATGGATGGACCTTCAGACCATACTACTCAGTGAAATAAATCAGACACACTGTTTAAATACTGCATTGTTTCTGTGGTGTGAGAAACCAAAAGTGGAAAGAAGAACTGAAATGTATATGGATGTTGGGAAGAAAGTGTTCAAATGGGAAAGGGAACAAAGGAGGAGGGAGAGAGGAAAAAAGTGAAAAAATGAAAAAATGGAAACTAAGCTTGGAAAGGGAAGGGACAAAACAATTTTTTTTTTTTTTTTTTTTTTGAGACAGGGTCTCACTACGTAGTTGAGACTGACCTGGAACTCACTATGTAGCCCAGGCTCGTCTCAAACTCACAGCGATCCTCCTGCCTCAGCCTCCCGAGTGCTGGGATTACAGGTGAGCACTACCATGCCCAATTATAAAACAGAATTTATAAAAAAATTAAAATCTACTACCAGATAAATTGTTTATGTAACAAGAAAGAGAGAGAGGGCCGGGGATTTAGCTCAGAGGTTCCACCACCTGCCTCACAAGCACAACAGGACCTGAGTTCAATCCCCTGTACCAAAAAAAAAAAAAAAAAAAAGAAGAAGAAGAAGAGAGAGAGGGAGGGGAGGCTGAGGATGTAGCTCAACAAAAGGGCCCCCACCCTCAGTACCACCAAAAACAAAACAAAACAAAAACTAAAAAGGCAGAAAAAATACTGGATCCATTTTTTCAACATCCAGATAGCAATTCAAGCCTTTTTGCCCTTTCCCTAATTAAAAACAAAAGCTGAGAGTGGTGGTGCACATATAGTCCAAGCTAAGAATTCCAAGTCCCAGGCCAGCCTGGGCAACTTAGCAAGGCCCTGACTAAAAAAATAAGGGCTGGGGATGTAGCTCAGTGGCCCTGGGTTCAATCCCCAGTGCCACAAAGCAACATAAAGTGAAAAGGTGAAGGAGGGCCAGTTGTGGTGGTACACACTCATGGTCCCAGCCAGCAGAAGCTAAGGCAGGAGGACCACTTCAGACTCCTCAGTTTGATCAGTCCCAACAACAAAGGAAAACTCTCATCTCAGAAAAATTAAAAATGGCCAGGGATGTAGCTCAGTGGCACAGTGCCTGCCTGGCAAGCACAAGGTCCTGAGTTAAAAAAAAAAAAAAGAGAAATGTAATCATCAGACTAATCAATGGTTTTTACTAGATTAACTATTTATCATAATGTTGAATTCAGTAATACGGTGTTCACTTTGGCAGGGCACATACTAATTCAGGAGTACAGGAACAGCTCCGGGCCGATGCCAGGGAGCAGGGGCAGTACTTACGCACATGGGACTGGTCCTTGAGCATGGCAGCAACAGCGTCCCCATGGCTGTCAAAGTGCACATCAGCCTCACCCGTGGCCTTCCCGCTGGAGCTGTACTCCATGGAGATGCGCACTGGCTTCAGCGGCATGAAGAACTATGAGACACAGGGCACCAAGCACAGCACTACTGAACACTGGGAACCAGCTACGTCTACAGGCCCAGGCCTGCACGACTCCTTCACTCTCTGTGGCTCACCTCAGCTTTGTTTTTAGGGACCATCTCTATAAGCTAAACTCAAGTGACAGGTCTCCCAAAAAAGTGTAACTGCAAACACAATCACTACACAAATGGTTCTCACATTTTTTTCTTTTTCCTTTTTTTTTTTTTTTTTTTTTTGGTTTTTTGAGACAGGGTCTCACTGTGTAGTTGAGACTGACCTGGAACTCACTATGTAGCCCAGGCTGGTCTCGAACTCACAGCAATCCTCTTGCCTCAGCCTCCTGACTGCTGGGATTATAGGTGTAAGTCACAATGCCCAGCAACAATAAAGGCCATTTTTATTATTCCACATACCTTTCTAAAAAGTGTCAGCAAATATTCTTTTTTTTTTTGATTTGTTGAGACAGGGTCTTGCTACTGGTCCAGGCTGGCCTTGAACACCCAAGTGCTAGGATAGGTGTGTGCCACTACATCTGGCAATAAGTATTCCGCAATCCTTGATAACGCATGTTTTCCCAGGCATGGAAATACACACCTGCAATCCCAGTGCTTGAGACACCATGGCAGGAGGGTTATGAATTTAAGGCTAGCCTGGGCTGCACAGTAAGTTCAAAGCCAGCCTGCACTGCACAGTAAGACCTGTCTCAAAAAAAAAATCTTGTTTTAATCAGATACGCACCTCATCAGTACTACAGGAGCACGACTACCACAAGTGGTCACTCCTCCAAAGCAAAGCAATGGAACACAATGCTAATACCTTGTACAGCCCTCATTCGGATAAAGATACGGTTCCTGGTCAGGCATGGCGGCACAAAACTGGAATACTACCTACTTAGGAGGGTAAGGCAAACGGACTGCCAAGTTCAAGGCCAGGCTGAGCAACTTAGTGAGACCTTGCCTTGAAATAAAATCAATCAATCAATCAATCAATCAACTAACAGAGCTGAGGAAGTAGCTCAGTGGTAGAAGGCCCTTGGGTTCAATTCCCCAGTTCCTTAATGCCACCAAAAAAAGAGAGAGCTGATTTCTGTGACTAGTATTAGGCTCTCTGAAATACTGATGGCAAATATGAGACATCACTAGCAACTGCCGACTTTGGGTTAGATTTGTATTTCATATGTTCTCAAACTCATGAAGTCCAGAGCTTTGTTGTTCTATTGTATATAGTGTCTATTCTAAAATAAAAATATACTTTATATTCATTTTCTCAGAAGTCAGGGAGTACTGCAAGAAAGCTGGGCATTTCAGCCCTAGATTCTCGGCTCGTACACACAGTCCCCAACTTCATGATGGCTTCACAGTTCCAACTAACATGTTTTTAGTTCATGATGGTACAAAAGCAATTCAAATTTAGTAGAAACCACAGGGAATTTTGGACTTTTCCAGGCCAGTGATATGCAGTAGGACACTCTGCTAAGATGGGGGCACCACGGCAGCCACACCCCCAGCCAACCTGACAGTGAGGACACTAGGGTGTCATGCGTTCAGATGTGATCTCAGGCTCGCCCACCAGCACTGTCACCTTGCGGTACAGCAAACCTAAGTCCAGGAGCATCTGCACGCAATGGCTGTCACCAAATACCTGAGCCTCAGTTTCCTGAACTAAAAACTGAATGAGTTGAACCAATTCATTATGAAATCAAACTCTGATTACTAAACCTGCTTCATTATTATTTGGCATCTATAAAATTCTTGAATCTTTTTTTTTTTTCAATGTAGTACTAAACCAGATTTTTTTTTTTTTTTTTTTTTTTTTTACCAGGGATCAAATTCAAAGCCACATTTTTTTCAAGAGTCTCACTATGTTGCCCAGGCTAACCCTGAACTCCTGAGCTATACAGACCCTCTTGCCTCAGTCATTCAGTGGCTGGAAATATAGGTCTGTGCTATCAAGCCCAGCCATGCTACCATTTCAGCTGCAGAAAATGAAACAAGTTCCCAACAAAGGGTATGCTATGTGACAAAAGTACTGCATCTTCTCTCTTCCTATCACAAATTAATAGGAGCTCTCCCAACCTAATGGGACTGGATGTCCTACTGTACCCACATTTATGATGTCTTGAGCATTGGCTTGGAAAGGCAGCCCACGCATGTGCACCACATGCAGGGAAGGCACAGCTCCAAGGTCAGCAGCCTCTGGAAGCTTCTCAAGCACCTCCTTAGGCAATTCTGAGGAGAACAAAAACAAGGCCATGAACTTTTCAGGAGCCACTAACAGACCAAGACCTGTGATATTAAAACTGTCATTTCTTCTGGAGCCAGCAAGGAAGGGCTCTGAAAGCCACAGTGATGAAATGAAATCTCTGCTGCTTACCAACATCCCTAAACACCCTCAAGCATGCAGTGCCTCAGACCATTACCAAGTTAAGAACTTGAAAGAAGGTACAATGATCATGAAAGAACCTCTACAGCAAGAAAAACTTGCTGGGTTACAGGGACTAATATATAATAGATACACAGAATTAGAACCATTAGTATAAAATATGTAAAAGGTACTTTAGTACATATACATACACACATATATACAGTGACAGGATAATCCCAGGGTATCCATTACATTTCAAAGATTCCAAAGGTTGCGTCTGGGTTAGGAATCAAATAATTAAATCCAGAGACAGACAAAAAAATCCTTACTTTAGTCACTATTCCTGCTTTCTACCCAGATCTTTCCCCACCTCAGCTTAAATGTTTTCATTTTACTTCACTTATTACTTTTTTTAGTACTCAGCTTTTGGTACAATCTACAAAATGATTACTTTAAAAACAAGTAGTAAGCCCTCCTGCATATACTCAACCTTCGCAGTCCATTAAATCTTTAACTCAATTCCCGTCCTTCTACAATCTCAAAATTTCATACAACACAGTTAAAAAAAAAAGTTAACACAATCCAAAACGTGAAAGGCACACCTACTGAAACTCCAGCAGCAGCAGGACCTTACCTGTCCTCTTCTCACTTTCAAAAGCTGTCATGGGCCGAATATCTTCATTTATCTCATGTTCTTCAAAAACCACATCTGGCTCGGTTATATACTTGGCAGTAGGAGAAGATACCACTTTTTTTCCTTTATGAGAGCCAACATGTGTTCGAACTTCATTCTTTCTGCTTGGGAATATCTCAATGTACCTATGAAACATGGAGCAAATTAACAATAGCTATAGAGGCCAGGGATGTAGCTCAGGGGCATAGAGTCTGCCTGGCAAGCCCAAGGTCTGGAGCTCAATCCCCGGTACAAAAAAAAAAAAAAGAAAAAGAAAAAAAAAGCGCTATTAGATACCAGTCCATGAAAAAGTGAAAAAGTAATCTCAGCAATAGTTAACGATTACATCTTTTTGCCAAGCTAACACTTGCTAACACTTTTCCTCATACAGATTTTAAACAGTGTCTAAGTATCTGAGAATGCTTGGCTAAGCTAAATGCACACACAGGAAGGACCCTGAGAAGGCCTGCACTCAAGGGGGGCACTGCTCTAGAAAGGGGACAGTCAGCAGGCCAGGCCTCGAAGAGAGAGCCATTATCAAAGTCCAAGCCTAACCTGAGCTGCTCTCTGCTTTCCTATTCCAAGATGTAATTTCTTCTTTCCACATAGCCATACCAGATGGGGGTCCCAAAGACCTGCACCATATGGTGGGCTCTCAGCATCTGAAACTGTGAGCTGAATTAACTTCTTTTCTTTATAAAGTTAGCCTGCCTCAAGTATTTGTTATAGTAATGAAGAACATTAATACAAAGGCTTATTTTCTTCTCACAACCCTTGATACCTTGCAACTGCAAATAGTCACCTCTGTACAAGATATTAAAAATTACATTATGAGAACTTCCACAAAAGAACTTAATAGGAGGCTAAAGAAAATTCCAGAATTAGATATTGCTCTGACTTGCCATCAAGTGACAGTGGAACTACTCTTCCAAAAGAGGCTATTAAATGGGAGTAGTGAAAACCTAAGATTAAATGAGGAGTTAAATTCAGGGGCGTAGCACTTTGACTAACCACTCAGAGAAACCACTCAAGAGAAAGAAAACTACTCAATAGCGCTTCTTTACAAAGACCTTTGAACCACCAGTGTAGCACATCCTGAATACACTGGCCTTGGAGTGACCTTTATCTTTAACCATAAGGAAGCTAAGTAAAAAAGGTCAGAAAGCAACAGACATAGTAGCACATGCCTGTACTCAGGAGGCTGAGGCAGGAGGATCGCTATGAGTGCGAGACCAGCCTGGGCTACATCGAGAGTTACAGGTCAGTCACAACTACATAGTGAGACCCTGTCTCAAAAAAAAAAGGTCAGAAAGCAAAAAACAATAATGGAAAATTTGACTATTTACTATTCCTGGGAAATTAAAATTAAAATTGAAATTAAAACATACATCATCTACATCCTTATGTGCATCCAGATGTTACACGAACGTAAGATACCATATGAGACAGCTGGCCAATTTCCTCTAACCCAACTGCAGGCCAGGCATGGAACTGAGGGCTGGAGCACTGGCCTACCATGAAGGGCCCCTGCCTGGGTTCAATCCCTAGCACCACAAGAAAACAAAACAAAAACCAACAACAAGCAGCAGCAGCCAGCAGCAACAGCCAGATGTGGTGGCACCTGCCTGTAATCCCACAATCTGAGAGGCTGAGAAAGGAGAATCACAAGTTCAAGGCCTGCCAGGGGGCTATATAGTGATTTTAGGGCCAGTCCCCCCCGAAAAGGCCAGGGGCAACCACTGAAGAAAAAAAGGAAGAGAAAGGAAACAAATCTAACAAATGTTAGCAGCAATCCAAGTGATGGACATCACATGGCTCACTGCAGGATTCTCCCACCGGCTCCTCTCCCGACCCATCTCCATGTTCCTGCGTGGATAACCTCAGCAGTCACATCCCACACACTCACCACCAGACCTGGTGCGGGGAACTTCCCATCTCTAGAGTCTGTTTCACTCACCGGTTTCCAATCTCCTCCCTGTGTTTCATCAGCGCTTGGCTGGCCATCTCCGGCTTTTCAAACTGCACGTAGGCTTCCCCTGTCCTCCTCCTCCCTCTGTGGTCCATCACAAAAGTGATGTCTACTATATTCAGTCCTAGGACAAGAGAAAGTTACTACAAATTACATCTGCTACCAAGAACTATGGCATCCTCAGAATGAACACCTTTCCTTATGCACTAATAAAGTCTGTAAGGTATTCTGGCAATCCCAAAGCTGGGCAATGTAGAATGGGGAATTACGACATATTCACACATTAGTAACACCTAAATACTTATATTTCTACAATGTGTGGGGTCCAAGTAGCCCATCTAAAGCACACAACTCCCACTATTTTGCCATTATTTGTATTTTAAGAGACAACAGAGATGTAGACTAACATAGCTACTAAGAGTGTCTATTTTCTAGGAATTATGTGTTTGAATCATACAGATCGCCACTGTTCTGTTTTGTTTTTTCCCAAGCAAAACATTTACTGATACATTTTAGATATACATAATGATAGCACTTATAGAGACAGAAGGTATTCTTTTAACATGCACTATATAGATCATCTTTATTTTTTTCAGCTATATTCTGTAGTTTTCATTATGTAAATCTCTTTTTTAAAAAAATTTTTGTTTTTTGGGCCGGGGATTTAGCTCAGTGGTTTGCTAGTGCAAAGACCCAAGTTCAATCCCTAGTACCAGGGTCTCACTGTGTAGTTTAGGCAGCCTTGAGCTCATGGTGATCTTCCCTCAGCCTCATACGTGCTAGGATTACAGGTATGTACCACAAACAGAATACAGTGCTCTGATCACTCTGACCCCCATCCCTTGTGCCGCACTCTCCCCTGGTTTCACTTTTGCAGGGAGGACTCAACAAATATATTTTTATTATATCCACCCCGCAAAGGTATTTTCTTCAGTAGTAAAACAAAGCTTTATGAATTATTCTGAAATGTGGCATGACTCAAAGATCTGCCTGACAGGTCTAAACACTTCAGAGATACAGGACAATGGAGAAAGCAGTAGACATGGGAGATGTGATGCCCCACACACAATCAAAGTGCTGAGCACCTGCAAAGAAGTCTATAATGTCCTTCTCATTGCAGCCGTATGGAAGTCCTCTCAACCGAACCACACCATCATTGGCCAGAGGGGATGCTTTGACCTGCAGGCTCTTCATTAGGGCATCCACATCTTCACTGTTTATCTCATAGACTGCAAGAAAAGAGCACAACAGGAATACAAAGTTTACCTAACAAAGAAAGCCAACTTTTGTAAGTTGAATATTATTACTGGCACAATTAAAAATTGAGTCATGCTCTTCCCTGTGTTCAACTGTAAATGAGACACTACCCAATGAATATCCACGCTTCCATAATCCTAAGACAGGGAAGCTGTGTTAAACTGCTTCCCTTCTCTCCACTCAACAATAAACCAAACACCACCCTAACGATCATCCAGGTTTCAGTTTAGGAGGCTGTGCGGACTGCTGGCATCACAGAGAGAGAACAGTGGGAGGCACCTTGGACCACAGGTGTCTAACCCTAAAAATACTGCAAGCCTCAGTTATGGAGGTCCCTTTTTTCCCTTTGCCCTTCTTCTTGTTCCTACTACTGTCATCCATGATCTTTAATAAACATTAATTACTGCCCGGCATGGTGGCGCACGCCTGTAATCCCAGCACTCGGAAGGCTGAGGCAGGAGGATCACTGTGATTTGGAGACCAGCCTGGGCTACATAGTGAGTTCTAGGTCAGTCTCAACTACATACTGAGACCCTGCCTCAAAAAACCAAAATAAATAAATAAACATAACTATTATTACATACTACATACTACCAAGTGTATGCTTGCCAATTCTTTCCTTGTCATACGCAAGAACTTGGACTATATTTGGCCCACTCAAACATGACCACTTGGTGAGCTATCCAATCAAACACTAGTCTTACTTGGTATGCACTTGTCAAGAAAATAGCAAGGAACATTTATCGATTATTAAATGTGCCAAGCATAGCACATTTCAAAATAAACCTGATCAGCAACCTCATTCCATAGAAGGAATAACTCCATAGATAGGATAATCTGTGTGCTTCATTCTCACAGCTGCAAAATAATGTATGCATGATATGCAATGACTTCGCTATTGTCAAAGGTCAAACAAAACTTCCCTGAGAAATGTGCACTCCAGCATGTGCCCCAGCACCACACCATACTCACCTTCCACATACCGCTGGCCCATGTACAAGCGGTGCTTCTCCAAGGCTTTCTGCACATCCTGCTCTGACTCCATCTCAATCAGAGCATCGCCTCTGCGCTTCCCATCTCTATTTAAGAGAAAATGTATTCCCTTCTCACTGTTGCGGATTTTGCAGTCTAAAAGTACACAAGAAGTCAATTAAAAACAGGCTCCAAACTGAGCTTCTTACACAAGTCACCAAGTACAGCTTCCCAGCAACAAAGCAGCAACGCTCCTCACACTCCTCATGCACACCCCCATCACCAGAGCCAGAGGTGCTGACAGAGTACATGCACGGGTACTACCTCTCACAACCTTGGCTCCAGCTCTGAGAGGGCAAGGCAATGGCTGAGTGAGGACAGGCGCAACTGAAATGCCCTATGTGCACTCCAGTGTTTCTACTACCAGCTTTGAGTCATGTACGGAACAAAAACATGGCTAGGTCTATCTATACATGAGCTGCTTTAATTTTTTTTTTTTTTTTTTTTTTTTTTTTGAGACACGGTCTCACTATGTAGTTCAGACTGCACTGGAACTCACAGCTGGTCTCGAACTCACAGCAATCCTCCTGCCTCCGCCTCCGCCTCCTGAGTGCTGCAATTATAGGCAAGCATCACCATGCCCAGCCTTTAAAATATTATTCATAAAGTCTCTCCTATGAGCTGGGTACAGCAGCACACACTTACAATCCCAGCATCAAAGCAGGCTGAGGCAGGGGGAATCACAAGTTTCAGGACTGCCCATTGTCAAAATAAAGAATAAAGGCGGTTGGGAATATAGCTCAGTGGTAGAACACTTGTCTACTGTGTGAGAGGCCCTGGGTTTAAACCCCAACACTGCAAAAAAATCCTATGAAAATAATTATGGGTAATTTAGGAAGACCCCCATCTCAAGAAAAATAAACAGGAGTGGGGTGTAGCTCAATTGTAGAACACTTGCCTGCTATACATGAGGTCCTGGGTTGAACCATGAGTACCATAAAAAAATAACAATAATTCTGCTCCAATAATTTCATTTCCCCCTTTGATTATCAATCATCTCTACAGTGCTTATTTCTTATGTCTGTCTGTTTTGGTTTTTTGAGATAGGGTCTTGCTATGTAATTCAGGCTTACCTTGAACTCACTATGTAGTCCAGGCAGGCCTCCAGGGTGTGGGACTATAGCTCTGTACCACCACACCAGTTTACATGTTTATTTTTTACAATGCAAGTAAAAGATCTAAGTAAGTGGCAGTAGCTTTAGGCTTCATAAAATGCTTGTCTCAACACAATGCTATACACATTAAGGAGGTTACAGAGTCACATCCTTTTACCATATACGCGTTCACTCACTCATTCATTCAGAGACAGCCTTATTCTTAGTCCAGCCTAGCTTCTAATTCATGATCCTACTGCCTCGGTCACAAGTGCTAAGCTGTGATTATACTTGTGCACCATGATGCCTAGCCATTCTTTTATATTTTAAAGGAGAATCATCTAAAAGCCTCTTAAGAGGAAATTTTTAAATCATGGTCAGATACAGAAAATAAAATACTCCTCTTAAAAAAAAAAATACTAACCACACACTGGTAAACATGGGTACTTCATGCCAGTGATCGTATGTTCAAAACATGTGTATTTTATAAACACTCTCAATCCCGTATTTCCACTCATAGGTTTGGCTACTCGTTACACTTTTTTTTTGGCAGTACTGATGATTTCTCTTGGGGTTTTTACACTGAGCAACATCCCTTTAGTTATTTATTTGTTTTTTGGTACTGGGGATCAAACTTGGGTCTTTTGCTTGCAAAGCAAGCAGAAGAACCACTGAGCTAAATCCCCATCCCTACTTTTTATTTTGAGACTGGATCTTGCTAAGCTGGCAAGGTAGGATTCAAATTTTCAGTCCTCCTGCCTCGGCCTCCTAGTCTGCTGGGACTACAGGCATGTAGCACCAGTCCTGGCTTGTTACATACATATTGAAACTTCTGAGAAAACCGATTTCATACCACAGTCTTAAGATTATTTTTGTTGCATTCAAGGCCTTTTGGGGTTTTTTTTTTGTTTTTTTTTTGGGGGGGGGTACAGAGTTTCCTGCCTCAGACTCCCAAGTGCTGAAATTACAGGCCTGTGTGTCACCACATCTGGCTACATTCAGAGTTTAAATTTCATAGAGGTTGGGCATGGTAGCACACACTTGTGATTCCTTTACTCTGGCTCAAGAGGATCACAAGTTCAAGTCTCACCTGAGGAATCTAGCGAGACCATTTCAAAAAGGGCTGGGGATGCAGCTCAGTGCAAAGGTGCTGGGTTCAATCCCCAGTACCACAAAAGAATAATAATAATAATAATAATAATAATAATAATAATAATAATAATAATAATAAATCTAATATATACCATAAATATAACCATGACGTCCCTTGGTAAGAATCTGTAACCACCAAGAATGAGAGTGCCCAGCCATCAAAAAGGCTATCTCCTGCATAGCCATCTTAGCTGTACTTTATTCAGATGACATTACGTACTTACACTGAGCATGGTGGCACACACCTGTAATCCTAGTACTCTGAGAGGCTGAGGCAAGAAGATCTCAAGTCTGAGCCCAGTCTGGGCATCTAACAACTTAGCAAGACCCTATCTCAAAATAAAATATTTTTTAAAAGTTGTGCAGATGTGACTCAGTGGGAAAACTCTGGGTTCAAGCCCCAGCAATAAAAAATAAAATAAAAAAAAGACTTACTTAAAACACATATAAAACTTGGGCATAGTGGGATGGGCCTGAAGGCCCAGCATCAGGAGCCTGAGGCAGGAGGATCACTGAGCTAGAGTTCAAGAACAGCCTAGGCAGTGTAGCAAGACTCTATCTAAAAAAAGAGAAAGACATACCTGCAAAAAAGTTAAGTACATCCTCCACAGTACATGACCAGGGCAGTCCCTGGGCTCGAATGAGGTACACATCATCCACTTCCTCACCTAACTTGGACGGGGCCAATTCACACTTCTGGAGCAGGGGACGCTCTTCCAGGCAGGTGGCTTTGGACTCCTTTCAAAAGAGATGAAGAACTGTAAAAATGTTCCTTACAACCTACTTAGAAAATGTTTATTTCCATAAACAAATGCTCTACATGTTAGCATTATGTCAAAGGAAAGAAACTTCAAACAGAACTCACCCTATTTTAGCATAATTATACATCCTAAACCCTTAAGCAAGTGTATCCTAGTGGTTTGGCAGGACATAAACTATACTTAGGGTTTATTCATCATGCCTAAAATTGTACCTAGTAATAGTGACTTAGGTCAAAAAGGAGAGTGCCTTCAATGTGACAATTACTCAAAAGCCCCCTCCACACATGGCACTGTATTAGACCTCATCTTAAAGAGCTCACTACCTACAAGACAAGATGCTCTCAGTGTTATAATTAAGATGGAAAATGTAAAGCCGGGCGTGGTGGTACACGCCTGTAATCCCAGCACTCAGGAGGCTGAGGCAGGAAGATCACTGTGAGTTCGAGACCAACCTAGGCTACATAGTGAGTTCCAGTTCAGTCTCAACTACATAGTGAGACCCTGTCTCAAAAACCAAACAAACAAACAAACAAAAAGAAAATGTGTAATAGTCAAAACTTGGAAACAGCTCATTTGCCATCAGTTGGAGACTAGATAAAGATGTGGTTTTTCTGTAAAATGGAATACTACTCAGCCATAAAGACTGAGAAATTATAGCCAGCCATGGTCGCACATGCCTGTGATCCCAGCACTCCGGAGGCTGAGGCAGGAGGATCACTGTGAGTTCAAAACAAGCCTGAACTACACAGTGAGTTCCAGGTCAGTCTGAACTACATAGTGAGACCCTGTCTCAAAAACAACAACAACAACAACAAAAAAAAAGAATGAGAAATTATAGAATCATTCATAGGAAAATGGATGCATATTGAGAATATACTCTTAGGTGAAATAAATAAGTCACATATGTGTAAATACTGAATAGTTATTCTGGTGTGAAAAACTATAATTGTACATAAGAGCCTAATGGTATAACTGTCAGTGTGAAATAGGAAGAAAAGGGCTAAAGGTGTAGGGAAAATGGGAAGGATAGGGGAGAGGAAAGAAGGGAAAAGAAAAAAAATATGAGAAAATGAAAAAATGGAAATAAAATATTTGTAAATATGGAAGGGAGGAGGGGGTGAAGGGAGGGCAGGGACAAGGGGAAAAAATGAGAACCAAGACCTGTCATGTAAAGGTACAAGATCCCAATGATGAATGTAACTGTACTGTATACCTAAAATGTACCAATAAACTCAATGAGAAAAAAAAAAAAGAAAATGTGTGGGAATGCAAAACACAAAGAGAACCAGGACACGCTACAAGAAGAATAAGACCAGGACATTGCAGGTACAGGTGAGGGGAAGAAGCAGCAGTAGTAGAGGCACACTTGAAAATCGGCAGTCCCACTTGTCTGAACTGCAGGGTAAAAACGGGTGTCAAAGAAGGTAAGCAGGTAAAAGGAACCTGGAACCATGTAGCAGAGGGCCTTAGTATGTGCTCAACATGAAGCGCTTCCCTGGAAACGCAAAAGGAAGTTATTAAAGACATTAAGGAGGGCCAGGAATTTAGCTCAGTGTTTCCACCACCAAAGCACAAGGTCCCCAGTTCGATCGCGGAGAACCCAAAAAAAAAATTAAGGAAGAAGAGGGTAAATCCACAAGACAGCAGGAGGCCTTGGAAAGAGACTGTCAGAGCAAGTGCAAGGGAGAGACCACAAAAGGCAACAGCCATGTGAGGCAAGAAGGCCTTGAGCATACTTACAGCAGTCTACTTTGCAAGTCTACACCACAGGTGGGCAACAAGCACCACAACTGTAAACTGGGAAGATCACTAAGCTTAAGACTTGCGATCACTGGGGTTCACAGGATTGTAATCCGTCCAGCACTAGGAGAGGCTGAGGCAGAAGGATCAAAATTTCAAGCTGAGCGCAGGTAACTAAGCAAGACTGTGAGAATAAAAAAGGTCTGGAAATGTAGTTCACTGTGAAGGACTTGGGTTCAAGCCTCAGTTTTCCCCTCTCCCCATGAAGACTTGTAATCTACCAGGCTAAGGACAGACAAATGTGCTCCATTCACCGTTTCCATGAAAACTTAGTCTAATATTAAGGAGTCAACGGCAAATGTGTAAGTACAGTGTCCCACACGGTAATACTCAAAAAGACTGTCACTACAGTCAATTTCACAGGGCAAAAAAAAAATTTTAAACCGGCTCACAAGGACAGTTAGTTTAAAGCAAGTCTTCCAATTTCCCAGAATTGCGCAAGCATCACCAGTTTTTACCAAGGGCCCAGAAAGTACTGGGTAGGGTTCAATCCGCTCAGCCCCTGCACAGGATAGCCAGGCTGATCCGCCTCCTGAGTCCATAAATTCAAGAAGCAAAACCTCCTCAGGCTAGCTGTGCCGCAGCAGCAGCAGCCGGCGCGGTCGGGTTCCAGAGCTCCTGGGAGTGCCCCCTGCCTCCCAGCCCAGGCCCCCCGGAACGGAGGCACCGCACCCTCCCGGCG
>NW_022900947.1:55508624-55532147 GCF_012274545.1 Fukomys damarensis
GGCGGGGCAGGCGGGGGCGGGGCTGCAGGGGAACTCATGCTCCCACCTTTTCTTGCGGAGGCGGTGCGCCGGGAGGCTTGTGCTTTGCGAGGCAGGCGGCCTAACTACTGAGCCAAATCGTGGAGAACAGTGAGCATCCATAACTAAAACATTGACCATCTTTCCACTGTGACACTGCCCTAGATGTCTCCCTGTACGTCTGCCATTGCTTCAGCATCCATCCCCGTGAAGTAGGGATAAGTCAGCAGTCTTTTTGACAGTAAGTGAATTCATGCAGACATTTCTGGATTAACTCTGTCATCCTGTTTTTCATTCCACAAAAAGCACCAAATGCCGTATCAGTTGCTTTATTATCATTAGAAAAGCTCATCGGATCGGTCAGGTCCCCCCCACCATCAGGGACTGAACTCAGGCAGATGAGGCTCCACTGAGCTAAATCCCTGGTCCCTTGATCATTTTTTAAAACTATCTGTAGTAAATTAAAACCCTACCCAAAATAATAAGGAACTGGAGATGTAGCTCAGTGCAGAGCCCCTGGGTTCAATTACCAGTACCACAGAATCAGGCAGGTGAGCCAGGCCTTCATAACATATTATTAACAAAGCACAGCATGTGCATGTGCTGGGGCTTCAGCCTGTGTCTTCTCTGCCCTCGTTTTCTTTGTCCGGTAGCCGTGATCAATGGAGTACAAATATGAACGAGTAAAAACTTTAACTGTATAGAAGGAAACCCTGCAGTTTGTAATCGGGAACCACACCTGAAGCTTTCAAATGGAAAGCATTAATTTTTCTATAGTGAGAAAAGAAACTTGGAACACTTATTCATTCATCTAACATTTTAAGAGCTTTTTTTATCCCTGGTACTAAGCATTTGAGGATATAGGCCTATAGTGTAAGTATAAAAGTAATGATTGAGTAGACATATGCCTAGATTTATAGGAGAATAACAAGTTTTGTAAATGCAACAGGTGGAATACCACCAGGCCTGAAGAGTTGCGGTATTGGAGCCAAGCATGGTGGTGCATGCCAATTCCAGGCCGTGAGAGGCAGAGGCTTGAGGCTCAAGAGTTGAGGATCAGCCTGGGCTATAGAGTGAGATCTAGTCATAACAGGAGGGGAAGATGGAGGAGAGACTTAAGTTAATGTCTTCTGAACATGGTGACAAACACCTATAATCCCAGCTACTCAAGCAGCTGAGGCAAGAGGATGGAGAGTTCTAGGCAAGTCTGGGCAATTTAGCTAGACTGTGACTCAAAATAAAGTGATTTTTGTGGTACCGGGGATTGGATCCAGGGCCTTCACATTGAGCCCTTTTTAAATTTTTTAAATTTTGAGACACCAAGTTATTCAGCTTTCCAGGGATGTGGAATGTGGATGCTTTCCAAGCATGTACTGCATTGCATGGCTAAAATTTTTTTAAAAGGCTGGGGAAGTAGCTCAGTGCCCTAGGGTGCAATAACTACCAGTACTATAAAGCATATACTGTAGATATATTTATATTTCTTTTGTATATAAAATAAATTTTAAAATAAAAGTTGTAGCCTTACTAAATATTACAAGCCCAAATGACTATAATTAGCCGGCAAGTGCTAATTATTATGGAAATGAAAAGTCTCTCAGACAAAGAAATGTACAATACACTGATTTTGACTAAAATGGTGGCAACTTGAAGAGAGAAAAGAGTTGGCAAGTTTTCTTCCAAGGTGACATCAATGAGACTTGAGGACTGCTTCAAGAGCAGGTGTTCGTTGTTGTTTGTGACTGTATTTGGAAATGCATGGAAGTAGGTGACTTTTCATCACTGAAAAAGTTGAACATTGGATGTGGATGCAGTTGATCAGAACAGAGCCAAATTCACCTTATGTTAGGCCAGTGAAGTTTGACTGCAGGCTGTTCATCTGCCAGTGTTAATATAAAAGAAGCTGCTGAGCCGGGCGTAGTGGCATACGCCACCTGTAATCCCATCACTTGGAAGGCTGAGGCAGGAGGATTGCTGTGAGTTTGAGACCAGCAGGTCAGTCTCAACTACATAGTCTCAAAAAACCAAAAAAAAAAAAAAAAAAAAAAAAGCTGCTGATTTGGGTGAGATTGCCTACAGTCAAGTTCAAAGTGAGAAGGAAAAAAAGGCCCTACAAAGGAAAATGAAGCTAAAAAGGACAGCGAAAAGCTGGGCACAGTAGTGCATCCTTGAATCCCAGCACTGATGGAGGCTGAGCCAGGAGGATTGCAAATTCCATCTCACCTGGACAATTTAGGGAGATTCTGTCTCAAAATAAAATGTAAAAAAGGCTAGAGCTCAGTCATAAAATAACCCTGGCTCAATCCCCAGTATCACAAGGAATTTAAAAAAAAAAGACATGAATGGAAAAAGAGATAAAAGTAAGAGGAAAATTAAGAAGTCAACAATATTGTTTCCGGAAAAAGAATATTCTAATGTGTCAGGTTCTGGACCAGGAACACAACTCAAGGGTAGGCTATACTTTCCCTAGCATGTGCCATGCCCTGGCTTCAGCCCCTAGCACCATGTAGACAAAGTCCTTACTAAAATCAATATTCATCAAGTGAGACAAGAATAAGAAAAACACCTTAAGCTTAGCAATGTGGAAGGAGTGGATAACCTTGCCCACATGTTTTGAGGTGGTGATAACATAGAACAGGACAAGGTGGAGGTGAAGAGAAGAAGAGAGACATGCAAAAAAAGTAAGTTTTGTAAGTGGAAAAGGGGCTCAGACAGGGCAGGAAGTTTAGGTCAAAAGTGGGTGAGGGGCCAGGGATTTGGTTCAGTGGTTATACTGCCTGCCTCAAAGGCACACGTTCCTGAGTTCAATTCCCCTGTACCAAAAAAAAAAAAAAAAAAAAAAAAAAAAGAAGTGAGGCTGGGACCTGTGAAAGTGATTTTGGGAAGAATTAATAATTGAGGCTGCAGCAGGAGAAAACAGGCATTGTATGTGGATGCAATGTGGTAGAGGAAGTCAGCTTTAAACACAGGTGGTCCCTTTCTGTCATTTACTCACAATCACAGAACTAACAGGTGGGCTGCCTACTTGGGCACATTCTGAGGAATAGCTGGTCAAAATTGTAGAAATACTGCATTTGGGGGAGAGAAAGGAGAAAATCTATTACCTCCATTCCCTGGGGAGGAACTTTCAAAAGAAGTCCTCCCAGCATTGAGAAGCACTTGATTGTGAGCTGGGAGAGGAGCTGGAAGGGGATAGTTGTTCTGCTTTTTAATAAAGAAAAGAACTCATTTTATTGGCTGTGCTCTTAAAGTGACTCCTCCCATTTTCTTCTGATATGCAAAAAAACCTGATTAATCTCAAAGGATCAGACCCCCAGAGCATTGTTTTACATTTGAAACAAACTGAAAATCATGAATCATGGATGTCAATAAGCCTGGGCTGGCAAAGAGGAAAGGAATGGAAGTTGAGTACCATGAAGACATGGTGCCTATTGATGTGAGCTGGAAGAAGGTGCTATCATCTGAGAGTCAAGGAAGAAGTTTACTGGCTGGAGTCCATGCCAGCATGCTTCAGGAATGGAGGTTTCCAGTTGTTTCCAAGGACAAAGAAATGTAGCTTATCACCTCCATCACTGGCTCATCCTGTTCTCTGACAAGAGAAACTGACCCACTAGGGCCACACACACAAAGATGGGTTCAGAAGGCAGTGATGTGTTTCTTCAGTTAGCTTTATCAGCTGGCCTATATTCTTCATTAGCAAGTCCATACTAAGCAATTTTTATGTCTGACCATAGACTCCTTCTGCAAAAGAATAAAATTTACTTATTTACCATTGACTTGTGACACATGAATATAACTCCAAATAGCAAAACTTCTGCACTTGTTTCAATATACTTGTTAAAATGGGGGTGAGGGTAAGCTGATTATTTAAATAAAATGTCCTGTTTAGAAATACAATTTGAGAAACTAGAGACATTTATAATTAAATGGATGCACACTGAGGCCATACTCTTAAGTGAAATAAATAAGACACATAGTTTCTCTGTAATAAGGGTACTCTGGACCACTGTGGTTGATAAGTTTGTAGGATCAGCATCTCCCATAGAAACCCAGACTTGCTTCAGGGCAAGGACAGCTGGAGCCTGCAATAGAACCTTGCAGAATTTAACTGTGCAGGAGGTCAGGAACCTCAACTTGGGCCCTACAGCCAGAAATCAGGCTGAATCTCAGTGGACTGCAGCTAGTTTGCTGAGACTAATTGACATAGATCTGCACACTGCTGCACACATTGTCTATCACAATAGCAGAGACATACCCTGAGGAAGACCCTTATAAATATTTCTCCCTCTCTCTCCCTCCCCGCCCTCTTTGTCCTGCACGTCTCTTCCTCTTTGTTCCTGTTCCTATCCTATTTTAGATAGGTTTTATCTCTCTTCCCTTCTCTCCACTGTCATTATTCTTATAGGAAGGTGAATAGTTTCTAGCTTCCCTATTGCTGTTAGTTTGTTCTGTACTTGTCTTTGTTCCTTTGCTCTGTCTTCCTCTCCTCTTCAACAATTTCCCCAAATTTGTGTGATTTTTCTGTGTCTTCTAGCCTCACATCTAACGTTTTCCTCTCCTATTTCTCTATCCCTTCCTCCCCAACTCCTTCTAAATCCTTATCCTGCAGGGTAAATTTGCTATATTGAAGGGTTTATTTACCACAAACATATTTTGGTCCTCCATTTTGATCTAGCTCAGGAGGTGACAGATTAATTGCTACCAAAAATTGTTACTTTGTAAGCTATGTTTGATGCTTATTGCATCAATTGGGCTAAGGTGTCATGATTGATCTAATCAGGTGTCCTCCCTGGTATACTGAAAATGAGATGGCCTAAGAGTCATTACAGACTTAAAGCCTAAAGACCAGCTACACCAGGAAGACACCTCTGAGAAGGTTCCATAAGGTTCTAAATACAAGCAATAAAGATACTCACAATAAGCAATATTGAAGTATCAGCCCAGGAATTAAACCAAAAAACAGCACCAAAAAGAAGCAAAGAAAGAAAGAAATGAGGCTGGAGTGGTGCTCAGTGGTGCTACCCCCTTGCCTCCAAAGAGCAAAAACCCAAATTCAATACGGGAAAAAAAAAAAGAGAAGATAACCAAACAAGGCACAAACCCAGGCTTCCAGCTCACCACAGGTAAATTCTTGGGATAATGAAGTGGAAAGATCTGATAACAACTTGGACAACCTGAACTGACACAGTGGGAAGTAACAAAAGAGATGAATGAGGCTCTAGAAGAGTTCAAAACAAATAATTTCCCAGATAACTACACAAAGGGTGAGCATAATGAAACACATGATTAGAGACTCTAGAACAGAAAGAGATATTTTTAAAAAATACATAACTCAGGACCATGATGGAAGCCAGGAATGCCCAGCATAGTAAAAAATGGAAACCATGTATGCCCAACATAGGAAAGAAATGAAATCCATGAAACAGATTCAAATAGATATCCAGGAGATTAAAAACTCTAATGAAAGTATTTGAAGCAGAATGAGCCAATGTTTAGATAGAATATCAAAACTAGAAGACAGGACTGTGGTTAGTAACCATGAAAAGAGATTTCTTAAAAATAGTAAGGGACCATGAGAAATCAATCCAACAGCTACTAGATGATGCAAAGAAGAATAACATAAGACTGATAGGAGTCCATAAAAAAGCAGAAGAAAGTACAAATGACATTAAAAAAAAACTTCACAGAAGTAATAGCAGAAAACTTCACAAACAGAGCAAAACAATTTGACATACAGATAAGTGAGGTATATAGGACTCCAACTAACCATCACAAAAAAATATTTACACCTAGACATATAATAGTCAAGATCCCAGAAACCCAACAGAAGAACAAAATCCTACAAGCAATTAGAGAAACGAAATAAATCACATACAAAGGAAAGCCCACCAGAATCACAGCATACTTTTCAAGACAAACACTCAAGTCAAGGAGAGTTTGGAGTGAAGTATTTTGAGCCCTAAAAGAAAATAATCTCCAACTTAGACTATTATATCCTGCAACGTTATCTTTCAAAATCAATGGAGGAAATTAGATACTTTCATGACAAAGAACACCTGAGAAACTTCATGAATACCAAACCAGCACACCAAACAATTCTAAACCATATCCTAGAAAAAGATAATGAGGGTCACAACTCCATGATGCGCAACAAAGTGAAGCCATCAGGCAAGGTAAGAAATTAAAGAGAGAGGGGGAAAAATTAAAAAGAGCCAATGACAGCACAATAACACAACAATGAAAAGTCAATACATAACAGTTATAACCATCTGTGTCAATGGCCTCAATTCACCAATCAAAAGAAATAGACTGGCAGAATGGATTAAGAAGCAAAATCTAACAATATGAGGTATACAAGAAACACACTTAATTTAAAAAGAAATCCATAGACTGAAAGTAAAAAGATGGAAAACAACTCTCCATGACACAGGAACACAGAAAAAAGCAGGGGTAGCTATTTTACTTGCAGACAAGGTAGATTTCAACCAAAACTAATTAAGAGAGACAAGGTCATAACAACCTTGTAAAGGAAACAATCCAAGAGGAAAAGATGACAATAATAAATATATATACACCAAGTAGTAGTGCTCTTGGTTATATAAAACAAACAGTGGACATGAAAAACAAGGTAAGCACTAATACAATTGTAGTTGGGGAACTCAGTACTTCACTATCAAAAATAGATCATCTAGACAGAAAATCAACAATGAAATAGTATAAATGAGTCAAACTTTTGAACAAATGGAATTAATAGATGCCTACAGACTGTTCTACCTCACAAAATCAGAATACACTTTTAAAAAAATCTCGAACATGTTCTTTATTCAGAAACTTCACAAATGCTTCTTTTTATCAGATGCTTTTGCAATGCTAATACTTATTTAGAAACCTTAAGGCTGACTCACACAAGCATTTTGAATTAGTAGAATAGCCTCTCCAAAGGGTATTCAGAAGTATTTTGTGTTGTGAACTCTGAGGCTACAGGAAGGTAGGAGTGGGCTCTGGGAATCTGGGTCATTAACATACACACTATTGATTTATGCTCTGGGAATCTGGGTCATTAACATACACACTATTGATTTATGCCTCTTCTCTAGCTTATAGTACAGTACTTGATACCATATATTATTCTGAAAATTTTTGTCTACATCTTTCAGGTGTTGGCCAGATTCTTGGATTAGTTTCTTAGCACTATTCTATTGAGGTCTATTCTTCAGTTTACAGGACTGATAACCCCAGCATCTTCCATAAACTTTTTTTCCACATCTTTTATTAATTTAATTATATGTTATAAATTTAATCACTTTAAAAATGACCTAAAGTCAACTCTGGCTGTGATGTAGCTGTCTCTGATATATTCTTCAAAATTCTGTTTTTCCTGTCCCTGTAAAAGAACCTGACACAGCAAGAATTTTCCTCCAGCGTATACTTCCATCCACATCAAATTAAGGTAATCATGTACGTTTTATGCAGAAGTTGCCTGAAGTTTGCCCTGCTTTTGTTGTTATTTAAGGTATTCATTGAGTTCTTTTTCTTTTCTTTCCAACACAGATTTAGATTTGCCAATGATGGTCTTTTTATAGTCCTTTGGATATCAAAATCATGGCACACCTGAAGAATGTACCTCAACAACCCTTAAAGATAATGCAGAAGGGTTTTTCAAGAAGGTTCCAAAATAATGGGATTACAGGTGTGTGCCACTGAGCAATTTCTCCAACATTTATTTCCATTATTTATAGCCATTGTAGTGGAAGTGAAGTGCTATCTCATTATGGTTTTAATATGAACTTTCCTGATGATTTGTGTTGAGCATCTTTCCATGTGCAAACTGGCTGTCAATAGTTTTTGTTTCTTATAAAAACTGGTGACACATTCAGAAACATTTGCAGAACTCAGGTACATTTCTCAGTTCTAAGGCAGTTGTTTCACTGTGCTTTTCTTTGCTCTCTATGACATACTATGCTCTGCCATCTGATATTGTGTCTGAGTATTGTACATACAAACAGTTTTACTTGGATTTGAACTGTCTATTAAGCCTCAACGCAACACATGAAGATTTGGAAATCCTTCAGAATAATGCTAGAGTTAAGATTTTGCTAATGCAAATGTTTTCTCTAACTCCTTTAGCTGGATGTTTCCTGGAGTAATCATCATCTGGATTTTATCCTCCTCTGTGGAACTTTTATTTCTTTCAAATTCTTGTCTTGCCCAGTTCCTCAGGTATTGGCCATCAGATACATTTGGAACTTGCTGGATTGCTTGCAAAATTCTTCTGTAGAGGAGAACTTACTGTCTTCTCAGGCACTGCTTTAGAGTTAGTGTCCCCAGAGGTAAGTGTGAAGCAGCCATGTCAGCGAAACAGGGTGTCTAGATTACACATTTTTTTTCTGCTGTACACAGGTCATTCTCCAAAATGCACCACATGCTAGCTTATAGAATATGTTCAAATAAATGCAAAGGAATTGAAGTTATCCCCTGTATACTTTCAGACCATAGTGCAAGTGAACTGGAAATCAATAGTATAAGAAACTTCATGAACTTCACAAACACATAGAACTTGAATAACACTCTCCTGAACAACCCATGGATCACAGATAAAATGAAACTTTAATGTACATATTCCTAGACTACTTATTTCTCACCACTGAATTACTCTTATCTAGACTCCTGCTGTCATCTTTTATTTTCTACAGTCTTAATATGTTTCTTAGGAAGTGTCTCAAACATTCTGATGAAAAGTATGGCAAAATCAGAATTGGTAATTACTAACAAGTATGATAGTGCTTTGAACTTACAATATTTTTCTATAAAGCATATTTCACAAAAATATATATTTAATGTATCTCAATGTTTTAATATATTTTCATACCTGTACAAATTAGCAGTTCAGTTTTTAATCAGTAAATAAAATGTCTCATAAAAAAATGAAGTCTTTAATCCTCTTCATAAACTGGGGAAATATGTAACCAAAGTGAATAATTGGTGTTATATCAAAGGATCATGCAGTTCATAAGATCTTTAATTATAAAAGATTATTGATGAACTGGGTATGGTGGCATACATCTACAATCCTAGCACTTGGGAGGCTGAGGCAGTAGGATCAAGTTTAAAGCCAGCTTGGGCTACATAGTAACTTCAAGGCCAGCCTGAACTGTAAAGCAAGACAGTGTCTCAAACAAAAATTTTAAAAGAAATATTCTAATCTAATGTAATCCTTTTTGCAATATTCTTGCCAGATGAAGATCCAGAGTATGTTGAATAATTCCTAGTGAGAATTATTCCCCAAGAAAACTCTCTCATTTCCTCTAATTAAGAGAAGAAAAAGAAAAAGAAAGAAAATGAGAAATTTTTTTCAATGGGGATTTGGATATAAAGATTCTGAGTATTACCTAGATTTTTGCCTTGACTTCCTTCACAGTCTCTTCCTGAAATTCTGTCTGTGTGGTGGTGTATATAACTTAGATATAGGACGACTTTATGGGTAGGTAAAAGATTATTCCCTTAGTGATTGCTGGGGTCAGGAAGCAACACTTTCCCTCCCTTCACCACCTCCACACTGAAATCCCACCATTAGCATTTCTGAAGGAATAACACATTAAACTAAATTGCACTGGGGTGTTAATGACTCATGGGTAGATCTCATCCTGACACTAGGAACTCTGGGAAACACAAAACTACTAATAGAGAGAGCACTAGACATGGATAGGGGAAAATAAAATTAAGGCAAGGTCAGCTGAGATTTCCAGTGGTCCACACAGTGAGATGGGGGTGACTGCCTAAGAAGCGCCTGGAATCTATTCAGTGTCCAGGATTCCTTCTTGAGTTATTTTCTCTGAATCAGTCTGGGGTGGCTTCCTGGGAAGTTTGTGTTTGCTTTTGTTTGTTGGGGGGGCGATTATTTTTGTATGGAGGATTCAATCCAGGGGTGCTCTGCCACCAAGTCACATCCCAGTCTTTTTTTTACTTTGAGACAGGATCTTTCTAAGTTGCCTAGGCTGGCTTTCAGTCAAGATTTCGATCTTGCAGCCTTAGCCTCCTAAGTAGCTGGGATCACAGACATGAGCCACCATTTTTGATGCATACTTCATTTCTATATAAAGACTTCATTACAATAAGAAGTTTTTGGAGAAAACCTTAAATATAAAATTAGACAAATGGGGTTATAGCATACTAAGAAGCTTTTGCTAAGGAAATAATTGTTAAAGTCACAAAACAAACTACAGAATGGGAAAATAATTACAAATGATACATTTGAAAATATGTATAAAATATATAAAAATTTCAAAATTATATAAGGAACTACAAAAACAGAACAGCAAAAGAGCAAATAACCCTAACTGAAAAGTGGGCAGTAGGCCCAAGCAAATGTTTCTCAAAAGAAGCCATACAAACAGCCAAGTGTATGAAATAATTCTCAAGATTACCAATCACCAAGAAAATGCAAACTGAAACCACAATGAGGAAGCACTGAATTCCAGTAAGATTTACTATTACCAAAAAGGCAAAAGATAACAAGTGCTGGTGAGGATGTGGAGAAAGGGAGCCTTTGTACACAGTTGGGTATGTGAACTGGTTCTGCCATTATGGAAAAAAGCATGGAAAGTCCTCCAAGAGTGAAAAGTAGAGCTACCATATGGCCCAGCAATCCTATGACTGGCTTTCCTTTCAAAAGAAATTAAATCATGTGAAGGGAGACACTTGCGCTTCCATGTTCATTGCAACGCTATTCATGTAGCCCATACACAGAAACAGCAAAAGAATCCATCGACTGATGAGTGGGTAAGAAGAACCTGGTACAAACAGCCACTAGGGACCACTAGGCTGTGAAACTGATGTCCTCCTCTCACAAAAACATGGGCAGAACAGGAGACCCTTGTATGAACTGAGCTAAGTCAGACATAGAAGGTAAGTACCATGTGTCTTATTCATATGTATAATCGGATCTCCTAGGACTTGAGAGTAGAAGGGCTTTTCCGGGGTCAGGAGGGGAGGAAGAAGCAGGGAGAACTGATCAGGGAACACTGCTATGGATGCAGCTGGACCAGAGGGAGAAGTTAGGGTGAGTTGTTGCACAGTAGGGCCCACAAGTAAAGATTACGTACTGCATATCGAAACAGCCCAGACAAAGGATTCTGGATAGTTCTGTTACAAAGAAATCACAAATCTTTGAGTAGATAATAGATTTTAATCTGACTTGAACATATACAATGTATATATGTATTAAAACACCATATGGTACCTCAATATGTACTATTTTATGTTTTTAGTTTTTGTTTTTGTACCAGAGATCAAACTCGGGTCCGTGTGCTTGCAAGGCAGGTGGCAGAACCACTGAGTTAAATCCTAGTTATGTTTTCAAGTGTCAGTTAAACAAAGAATTTAAAAAATTGTAGCCAGGAGTGGTGACATAACTGTAACCTCAGCTATTTGGGAGGCCAAGGCAGGAGGATCACAAGTTTGAGGCTATCTTAGGCATCAAAGCAAGATCTTGCCTCAGAATAAATGAAAAGGGCTGGAGAAAGAGCTCAGTGTTAGCACCGTGAGCCCCTGGGCTTAATCCACAGGAGGACTTTAGAGGTTTTAGGGGGAAAGCTCTGGCTCTAGTCCACCAGACTAGGTGTGGCCACGCAGCTTCATACAATACTGGTGCTTATTCCAGGAGAAGCAAGAGGACCCTTTCCTTGAGGAAAATTGTCCAGCACAGTATACATGCTCCACAGTGTGCCAGATTCCCCCAGAGAATGGTTTTACACAGGGAGCTTGGCCATAATTTGCTGTAGCAACAAAATAAGATGTGGTCTCGACTGGAGTCTCTACATGGTATCTACTGTCATTACCCAAGGTGCATGTGTCTCCTGCCTAGGCTACACTTAGCAAGTGACTGGGTATGCTTCAGTCACCACCCTGCTCCTTGCCAGGCCTCGATGGCGGCACTGGCTACTGGTTGCTGTCCTCCCTTCCGGGATGCAGGGTGCATTCTACTTTACTGTGTTTATGGGTAAATGTCATTCTGGTGGCTTCATCTTGGCTTTTTCTACCACAGTAATTCTTACAGACCAGGCAAAGTTCTGCCAGGGGAACAAGGGAGGGAGAGTGAGAGGCAAGGAAAGGAAATGGAAAAAAAATAGAGAAAGTTGAAGGAACAAAATGAAAACAAAGCTTTTGTATATAGGAGGGGAAGAGGGACTGAAAGGAAGGGAGGAGAATTGTGGAAATAAAGAAGAATTAGTATATATCACATACAGGTACAAATTCCCTATAATGAATGTCATTATTATGTATATAAAAATGTACCAATGAAATAAATTTTTAAATAAAGGACTAGGGAAAAAGGAAAAAAAAATGGGGAGCTCCACTCCACTGGGCCTCAGCAGACAAACAGTGAGAAGTGCAGCCATGCAGGGCCACCTGGCTCCCCCCTGCTCCCCACCCCAGCCCCTTGTGCCTCTGGCCTCCTGGCTGGGCTGTTACCTGATTCAAACCACAGAGGCACAGGGAGTCATAAAGGCTATTGCTCTGTGCTCCAGCCTCAGTTTTGATTTAATTCACACTGTTAAATGTGAGAGATTAATAACTACCACAAATTGTTATTTTCTAAGCTATGCTTGATGCTATTGTGTTGCCGATTGTATTACTTGGGCTAAGGTGTTGTGATTGATTTAATCAGTTGTCCTTCCTGGTATAATGAAGATGAGATTGCCTCAGAGTAAATAGACACTCAAAACCTAAAGACAAGTTAAACCAAGGACAGTACCAACAACAAAAATAGAAATGACAAGTCATTCAAGCAAGGCACAAACACAGAATTCCACGCACCAAAGGCAAATTCTTAGGAAAAACAGATGGAAAAGTCTGACAATTAACCAACTGGACACCCTGAACTGATAGAGCAGGAAGTAACAAAACAGATGAATGAGGCTCTAGAAAAATTCAAAACAGAGATAATTTCTGAGATAACTACAGAGATGGTGAGAAGAATGAAATGATTAGAAACTCTAGAACAGAAACAGATAAGAAAATACATGAGTTCAGGACCATGATAGAAGCCATGAATGCTGAACATAGGAAAGAATGAAATCCGTGAAACAGATTCAAACAGATATCCAAGAGATTAAAAACTCTATTGAAAGTATACATAACAGATTGAGCCAATCTGAAGACAGGATATCAGATATAGAAAACAGAATGGTGGTCAATGACCATGAAAGGAGAGATCTCTTAAAAACAGTAAGGGACCATGAGAATCAATTCAACAGCTGCTAGATGATGCAAAGAAGAATAATATAAGACTGATAGGAGTCCATAAAAAAGCAGGAGAAAGTAAAACTGACATTAAAAAACTGTTCACAGAAAACTTCCAAAACAGCAAAGGAATTTGACATACAGATAAGTGAGGCTTATAGGACTCCAAATAGCCATGATCACAAAAAATCTACACCTAATCAAGATCTTGGAAATGCAACAAAAGAACAAAATCCTATAAGTAGTTAGAGAAAGAAAGAAATCACATGCAAAGGAAAGCCAATCAGAATCAGAGCAAGCAGCCTTTTCAACACAAACTCTCAAATATCAGAGAGCCTGGAGTGAGGTATTTCAAGCCCTAAAAGAAAACAACTTCCAACCTAGACTGATGTATCCTGCAAAACTATCTTTTTTAAATTGATGGGGAAATAAAATACTTCTGTGACAAAGAACACCTGAGAAACTTCATGAATACCAAACCAGCACTCCAAACAATTCCAAACAATATCTTAGAAAGGACAATGAGAGTCACAACTCCATGAGGCCCAACAGAGCAAATCCAGAAGGCAAGGCAAGAAATTAAAGAGAGAGGGGGAAAAATTAAAAAGAGCCAACAACAGGACAATAACATGACAATAAGTCAATACATATCAGTTATAATAGTGTCAAAAACAATAAAAAGAAATAGAGGGGACCAGGGATTTAGCTCAGTGGTGCTGCCACCTGCCTTGCAAGTGCAAGGTCCTGAGTTCAATCCCCAGTACCAATAGAAAAAAGAAAGAAAGAAAGAAATCGACTGGCAGAATGGATTAAGAAGCAAAATCCAACAATGTGCTATATACAAGAAATGCACTTAGTAACAAAAGAAACTCACGGCCTGAACATAAAGGGTTGGAAAACCATTCTCCATTTTGCAATAACCTGGAAAAAAGCAGGGGTAGCTATCTTATTTGCAGGGAAAATAAATTTCAAACCAAAACTAATTGAGAGAGACAGAGAAGGTCACTACATCCTTGTAAAGGGAACAATCCAAGAGGAAGAGATGATCATAAATATATATACACCCCAAATACTAATGCTCCCAACTAAAAACAAACACTAAGGTACATAAAACAAAAACTAAAACAAACAAACCCAAAAAATTGCCAACAAAGAAAAGTCCAGGTCCTGAAATATTCTTGGATGATTGTATAAGAACTTTAGATAAGATCTAATATCACAACTCCTCAAACTCTTTAATGAAATTAAAAGGGAAGCAATACTCAAAAACTCATTCCTGAAAGCAAGATTTACCCTGATATAAAAATGAGCAAAGGATCTAACCAAAAAAGACATCGATAGGCCAATCAAGATAGCCTCTTTACTAAGTGATGCTGGAAAAACTGAATTTTCACATGATGAAGATTAAACAAGACTCATATCTCTCACTATGCAGTAAAGTAAAGTAAAAATGGATCAAGGATCTAAATGTTAAAACAGAAAAACTAAATCTGCCGGAAGATAGAATAGGTAAAATTCTTGAAGACATAAGTGTAGGCAAAGACTTTATGAACAAAAGTCTAATCACACAGCAAATACCACAAAGAATCAACAACTAGCATCTCATTTATTAAAAAGCTTTTACACAGCAAAAGATACCACCACAGAGTGGAAACACCCCACAATGTGAGAAAAAATTTTTTCTAGCTGTTCCTCATATTTAGAATATATGAAGAACTCAGGAAAAAAAATCAGACATTTTAGATTTAAAGATCTAGTCCAAAAATGAGCATCTGAAATGAATAGGATACTTCTCAGATGAAGAAATAGAAATGGCAAATAAATATATGCAAAAATATTCAACAATTATGATACAAATTAAAACAACACTGAAATTCCATCTCACTCCAGAAAGAATGAGTATTATCAAGAAATTAATCAGTAACAAATGGTGGCAAAGCCGTGGGGAAATAGGAACCCTTCTCCACAGTTGGTGGGAGTACAGACTGGTGCAACCACTGGGGAAATCAATGTGGAGCTTTCTCAAGAGCTAAAACTAGAGTTTCCATTCAACCCAGCCATTCCTCTTTTTGGTATCTTCCCTAAAGAATTAAAAGCAGCATACCACAGCAACATATGCAATGCCCATCAACTGATGAATGGATAAAAAAGATATGTTTTAATACAATTTTATATTCTGCCATAAAGAAAGATAAGCTTGAGACATTTCTAGCTAAATGGATGTACCTTGAGACCATACTCTTAAGTGAAATAAATCAAATACATGCTTAATTATTGCATTGTTTCTCTGGCACGAGAAACCAAAAAGTGTAAATAATGACCAAAATGTATAATAGATATTGGGAAATGGAAAGAAATATTCAATTGAGGAGAACAAGGAAGAGGGAGGGGAAAAGAAAGGAAGGGGCAAGAAAACATAGAAGAACTAATGGAAGCAAAGGAGAAGGGGTTGAAAGGAGAGGGTAATGGGGGAAATGAAGAAGCAACATATATCATGTACAGGTACAAATACCCTATGATGAATGTTATTATGTGTATCTAAAATGTACAAATTCCCAGGGATGTAGCTCATTGGTGCTGTGCCTGCCTGGAAAGCACAAGGTCCTGAGTTCGATCCCCAATACAGGGGTGGGGGGGTACCCAAAAAACCAAAATTGCTAAAACATACAAATTAGAAAACACAATAAAACTTTAATTTGGACAGAAGATATTTCTGCACATTAAAGTTTTTTTACTGCCAAATCTATTTTGAGTTCATATGAAATGATTAATGTCAAAACAGAGTACAGCCCGTACATAAGGGATTTGGAAATATTTGAGATTCATTACCTTTTTTTTTTTTTTTCCTCACAAGTGCTTCTTGGTCACTTTTTTGCCATAGAAGCTTCAAGTATGATGATATTTGGGGATGTCTAGAATATTTCTCCTGCTATGAAACCAATAGTTTGACTTTCTGGGACCAGATTTGAAAGGGGGTTCGCGTGCCCTTTCGGGTGCCCCTTCCCAATTAGGCCACTCACGCACCGAGAGGCCCAGCAGGAGATCTTTATTGTAGGGAGGCGAGCAGGAGGCAGGAAGGCAGAGAGAGAGAGAGGAGGAAGAAGAAGCAGAAGGAGAGAGAAGAACAAAGAAAGGAAGGTCCTTTTATCAGTTTTGGGGTGGGCTATTGTTTATTTATGAGGAATGAGTTACTTTTAACCTATCACAGGCCAGATTGCTTTTATGGGCCCAGTCCTGCAGACACAGGTTTCAACTTTCCTGGACCACTGTGGCCTTGAGAGGAAGGAAAACCAGAGATAAGGGCATGAGGTCATTTTAGGAGCCAAGATATACCAGGAGAATGCAGCCTGTGAGGCGGCGTCACAGCATACTTTAACATGATCAATTCCCTAACAAGATTCTCATGAGGGCAGGACTGATTGTGTTGTGTTGTATGAAACGGCGTCTCCAGTCTTCAGTTGTAAGTGCATCTTGGCCCACTCAGGTTGCTATGGCTGTGACTATGACAACTATGGGAAACACAAGAAAAATGCCAGGAAAGAAAAGTGTACTGGCCATGGGCAAGAGGAGGGACTGTCTGGGGTCCTTGAATGCCAGCAGTTTCATAGGCAAAGGTGCCTACAAGATCTGACTTCCTCATGTCATTATTTACACTGAAGCAAACCCTAAAGTATTTGCAACTATCACTCATCAATCTTGCTTTTTGTTATTTTGAGAAAGGGAGCAGGAATGGGGGAAGTGCCTAGGGCACAACCCAAAGGGCTGCAGCTCAATGGAACAGGCACTGCTTAAAGGCAACTGTGGATTTGTGTAGATGAAAGGAACAGCTGGTGATTCTTAGGATATTTTTAAGTTGCACCCAGTTGAGATATTCTCTATGCCTATATATGGTCAGTCCTTCAAGCTAAATGACCTTGTGGGGATGGGTGGGCTAAAAACTTCGGCTCCTTGAAACAGCGTCTGTTGATATTTGACAGCACATAAGCAGCCTGCTTTCTGGGAAACTTTAGGCAAGGTTAAAAGTCCTCACATCTGACAAACTCAGCAGCAACCCCCACCCCCACCCCCAGGCCCCACATAGTTGCTAAGCTTTTATGAGATGCCAGGAGAGACTTATTTGTTTGATTTCCAAATACACTTTTAAGCTGCTTAGTTACCATGTCCTGTGCACAAACACACACTGCAGGCGAACACACTTAGGGAGAGCACGTTGGATTCAAGCAGCTCTCAGACTGAGTCCTGAGCCCATGTGAAGCAAGCTGGCACAATTAACTTTAGACTTTCTGACCTTGACAGTGTCCTTGGCTTGGGAACAGTTTTGAATAGGCTGTGAAGGTGCCCTCCCACCTCCTTCTCCCCAAGCAGCTTATTAAAGAAGTAGCTATGAGGCTTTATGTTTAGTGAAGAAATTAATTATGGGCAGTGCAAAAGTGAGAGATCAAGACAAATCAGTATTTATTGAACAAGTAGAAAAGTCAATACAAGAAGCCTTTTATAATGTATATTTTATGGACTGAGATCCTCAGAAATATACTGAATATAGCACTTGCTAAAAAGTTTGAAGAGACTGGCTTTGTAAGACCTGACTGAACTAAAGTGATTGTACCACTCCCCTTTGTAGTTGCACCCCTACCTTTGCTTAAGAATGTAAGACTGCAAAACTTTGTGTAATCTTTACTACTTAACTTTGTGATCTAAAATTCCTAGCCCCAAATGTGAATAATGTGAGTTAATGAGCAAATCCTTAAGAGGTCTGGAAAATGAGATAAGATCTGTGCCACATACAGAGACCCAAAGTTAATTGTTTTACTGCTTGCTTGTCCGGAAATGCCTTAGAGATCCCCGTAAGCATCTTTTAATCATCAGGGTGTGATTGCTGAGTACATGGCTGCTGACCACCAGCAGACCAGTAGCCTTTGTCCCCTGCCTTCAGGCTTTGAATGTTAAACCCCCCTCATCCCTCTTATAAAAAGGACCTCAGCCCCTGAGCTAGCGCCTTGGAGTGCCATCTGGCCAGACTAATAAAGGTCTGTTTACCATCTAGCCTGGTGTGTTCCTTCCTGGGTTTCTGGTTCCTCCGTCAAGCTCTGGGAGCCTCGCTGAGCTATAGGTCCCAGCATCGTGGACACCCTTTAGGCTGTTCACGGCTTTTGGAAGTAAGGCCCTGGGTCTTGCTTCCGGAGCCATTGTTGGGCTATAGGACTCTCCGTGGAGTGGAAGTGAGACTTTAAGTCTTACAGCTTCTAGAAAACAAATATCAATTTTTATGTTTTGGTGCTGTAACACTAAAAGCGAATTGGCGAAGAGAGGAGAGACTCAAACGTTTCATTAAGCTATTCAGTTTAGAAATGTAACAGGCATTTAAATGCAAGGAGTAAGTACAAATGTACAAACTCACAAAGTAAGTTGGGTTTTGAATACTGATGATCCAATTCTCTGATCACCAAAATAGGCAGAGTCCCTGCCCTGGAAACACACACACACACACACACACACACACACACACACACACACACACACACGCAACATGGGTATTTACTGTATGACATTTATACAGTTTTTAATTTTGCATTTATTTCCCAGTAACCTGTAGGGTTCATGAGGCAGGAAATATGTCACCCATATTCTCACCCTCCTTTTGTTTTTTGTTTTTTCTCATAGAAGCCCATAATAGACATTAGCTAAATGCTTGTTGAGTGGATAAAGGAGTGTCTTGTTTTTTCAAATATAGCCTGTCTATTGCATGAATTCCCATCTTCAAACAATAAATAGCTTGAAGAGGAGGTATTGGATTAGGTTTGTGGTCAGAGAAAGATTCCTTTTTCATTGTAAATACAGTTATTGTAAATAAGAATCTTTTTATTTTGAAACTTTATGGGTTTTGGTGATAAAGGGACACACCAAAGGCCACGAATATAGGGGCAGGCCAAGTTGCTAGCTATATGAAGTGGGATTGTGTAGCATGCCAAACATTACTTAGAATATGTTCATTCAATAAAAAAAAAAAGACTATGTTCATTCGAATTCAGTTCATCTGGAATGGAGAGAAAAATGGGAAATATTAGAGTTTTTGAATTCAGATTGTATTTAATAGCTGTGATCTTGAGCCAATTACATAATCTCCTGGCATTACTTTCCTTGTCTATAAAATTGGAAAAATTCCTAATGTCAACTTCACAGGAAAGTACAAGCAATAACTGATGTAAAAACAAACTATATGAACTCTTACAGTGATTGGCCCATAGAAATATTCAGTCAATGGTGGCCAGAAAAACAATCTTACACATGAGCTAATTAGATAGAGTAATCACTGCATTAATCTAAAATTATGTTATTACACATTCCTGTAGAACATAGTGCATTTCATCAGGTTCCTGAGGGTCTATAGCCCTTTGCTAGCACTTGTTCACATATCTACTCTGCCAGAGCTGGATCATGTTCCTGAACCTGAAGAGAAGAGCTACTCAAGAACTTTGTCCAAGGCTGGTGCAGCCCCAGTGTTTGCACTGGCATTTCTTCCCTGACATGAATAGCATCTGCTTCTAGTTTTACAGGCAAAAGAATGTCTTTCCATGTAGGCAGAACAAGGCTGCTACTACGAGGGCAAGGGAAGTTCTGTCTAGTTCCTAACAATTATCTTGATTTCCAGAAGCTGTTAAATCCCCAAGCACTAACAGAATCTCTAGGTTTTTGTTTTTGTTTTTTCCAAATCAGGGGCTGTTGATTTTTTGTCTGGGACATTAAGCCAAATGTAAGTACACAGCACTGTCTCACACTGCCTACACACTCACTACTTGGCTTCAACAGTGATTATTCTGCAGCCAGTCCTTTGTCATCTATGCTTTCTTTTGTTCCTTCTCACATTATTCTGAGGCAATTCTAGGCATATTATCTCATTTGTAAATATTTCAGTGAGTCTTTAAAAAAGTTTACAGCAATCCTTCTGGTTCAGCCTCCCTAGTACTGGGATTACAGGTGTGTCCTACCAGGCCCAGCTACCTTTCCTCTTTTAAATTAATTTTCAGGTACCTTGTCAGAGCAAGGGAAAGCTAACACAGTTTCTTCTAACACTGTTTTTCATTTCCTTTTCTTTTTTCTTCTTTTAGGTACAGGGCCTTTGCACTGAGCTATATCCCCAGTCTTTTTTATTAAGATAGGATCGTACCAAATTGCCCAGTCTGACCTCAAACTTGTGATCCTCTTGCCCTATCCTTCCAAGAGGCTAGGATTACAGACATGTACCACCACATTGGCTTTCGTTTGTTCCTTGTTTTTCCTGTAAATTGGTAAATTATAGCTACAGGCTTGATCAGATTCTGGTTCTATTTTTGGAAAAGAATTAAAGAAGAAACACATAAATCTAAAGGTTATACTTTGCTCAACTATTTTAATCTGGGATATAAATTCCTTTTTAAAAGCTCTTATAGCTGGATGTGGTAGCACATTTCTGTATTCCCAGCACTTGGGAGGCTGAGGCAGGAGGAACTCTGTACGTTCAAGGCCAGCTTGGGCTACATAGTGAGTTCAAGGCCAGCCTGCACTACATAGCGAGACTTAGAATCAAAAAACAAAAACAACAACAGAAAAACAAAACAAAACAAAAACGCTCTTCTGATGGCTTTGAATAGCATTCACTTGCTGAGAACTCTTGCATTTATACTTCTAGTTCAGGTCTTTCCAAGGCTTCATGAAGTAGACAAAACTTTACCTTTAATCACTATTTTGATGTCTAAAAGACATCCCTAAGCACACATGTCCGAGATGGAACTTCTGGTTTACCCAATTCATGATTCTCATCTTCCCTTTCACAATAATGGTAGCACCATCCACAGTTACTAAAGCCAAAAACAGGTGTCACCCTTACCTTCTTTCTCCAATGCTGACAAGCAATTCCACGTGCTGTTGGTTTTACATCAAGATTAAAAATGTTTTAGCTGGGCAAGGTAGTGCATGCCTGTGATCCCAGCACTTGGGAAGCTGAGGCAGGATTGCCATGAGTTCAAGGCCAGCCTGTGCTACATAGTAAGTTTAAGACTAGCCTGAACCACACAGCAAGAGCCTCTCTCAAAATGACAACAAAACGTTTTGATAAATTTTATCTAATCATCTGATGTCTCTGATGATTTCTCAGTTGCTCTTAGAATAAAATCTATATGACTTGCGTAGGCCTGGAAGTCCTACTCTGCCTTCTGTGTCTGGCCTAAAGAACACGTGACGCTCTTTCTTGTTTTAGAGAATTTGCATTGTTATTCTCTGTACCAGAAAATGTTCTTCCCCTACCTCTTTGTGTGGATGGCTGCTTCTTTTAAGTCTCAGTAAATTATTATCTCCTTAGAGAGGGTGTTCTTAACCTAAACTACTCTGTTAGGTTCTTGTCTTTCAGGATTACTTGCTATCGCAGTATTGTGCTTATTTCATTGCTTTGTATGACATTTTTTTCTTATTTATGTAAATGTACTTGTTTGACAAGAAAGTAACTTAAATGAATATTCAAAGATGTTTGTACAGCATGGTGGCAAATGCCTGCAATCTCAACACTTGGGAGGCAGAGACAAGAGGAATGCTGGGAGTTTGAGGCCAGCCTTGGCTACATAGTGAGACTGTCTCAAAAAAAAAAAAAGGTGTTTGGGAACATATGTTCTATTCTGTCTTGTCAAATTTCAAGTTTTTAAAAACTTGATGGTCAGAATACAAATTTTAATAATATTGTTTCTTAAACAAGGACTATGAGATTTTGATCAGAACACACACACACACACACATTAATACAGGGTCTCACTGTGTAGTTCAGGCTGGCCTTGAACTCCTGGCAGTCCTACTGCCTCAGCCTCCCAAATTCTGGGATTACAGATATGCGCCACCATGCCCAGCCAAGAATTAACTTTCTAAAGTTGAAATTTTAGTGGGTTCAGTCCCTTGCACTGCAATAGTGAAATTTTTATTTGCGTATAACCTGTTTGAAATTACCAATATTATCATTATACTAAATAATTTTATATGATAGTAATTGCTTGTTTTAAAGTCTAACCTACTAGGATTCTGTATTATCAACATGATACTTCATTTTTAGGACCAATATACGTGATTTTATTACCCCGTGGTGTGGCAAGTACTCAACAGGGATGTCCAGTCTTTCCTTTTTCCTGATGTAGAGTGATAGGATGCACGTGAATTATAACTAATCAGGGAGCAGTTGAGAACTGTGTACTAGTCTTTCTGAAGGATGACACTTTACAATAGGAAAATATCTTATGGATCATGTAGTAATTCCAAACACTCATTTTATCTATTTATTTTGATTTTTTTGAGGGTATTATTATGTAGTTCAGGATAGCCTTGAACTCACAATCCTCCTGCTTCAGCTTCCAAGTGCTGGGATTACAGGCGTGTGCCACCATGCCTAGCTCAGAACCTTCATCATCAAGGGGTCTAAACTGAGTCTCTGACATATTACTTACTTTTCCTACCTTGGTAGTGATAGTTTCTTTTAGAAGACGTTTCAGGATCACACACTGTAATAAGTTAGGTCCATATCCAGATCTGGAGCACAGGACTTTCACATCATAAATTTATTATTTTCATAGTAAGTCCTCTGTCCTCCTTTTCTGGCATTTTTTCATCCTTTAAATTTCAAAGTATTACAATGAACTCTGCTGCTGCTGAGGTAGCACAAGATTCCAATATTCCTTATTGGAGTTTTTATATCATTTTGCCAAACTAACAGGGTATAAATGCAATAGAATACATTATTTATTTGCACCTCCTTCAACAGCATTTGCCCTTTGGAGGGACGAGGCAGAGTTGGGTAAGACCTGTGCATAGTTTGGTTTGGTTTCTGAAACCTTCCTAGTGGATCTGCAGGCTGTCGTTAAATGGAGGAGGCCAACTCAGCGCACACGGTTCTCGTCCCCTCCCCAAGCGACCCTTCCGGAACCGACAAGCCTGGAGGTGTGCGCACGCGCGGGTGAGAAGTAACGGGCTTTCAGAAGGTTCGGTGACTCCGCGTTCCTCACGCGGGGCCTGCGCCGCCACCAGCTGAGCTCCTCTTCAGGCCGGGGCAGCGCCCAAAGGGTCACACCGGGGACCTCAGTCCCGCTCCTGTCCTCGGCAGCGTCGCGCCACACCGCGCAACCAGAGACCCGCCTCCAGCTTAAGGCTAGCGGGGAGCGGCTCCACAGCCTAGACCTCGCGCTGGGCTCTGCCTCTGGGTCCGAGGCCCGGGCAGAAGCTCCCACCTCAGCCCCAGCGCGCTGTCCCCAGGGG